>NW_027480455.1:3062037-3368241 GCF_051401765.1 Calliopsis andreniformis | reverse complement strand
GATTGAGGATTGAGGATTGAGGACTAAGGATTGACGATTGAGTATTGAAGATTGAGGATTGATGACTGAGGATTGACGACTGAGAATTGAGGATTGAGGATTGATGATTGAAGATTGAGTATTGAGGACTGAATATTGCGGATTGAGGATTGAGGATTGAGGATTGAGGATTCAGGATTGAAGATTGAGTATTGAGTATTGAAGGTTGAGGATTGTGGATTGAGGATTAAGGATTGAGGATTGAATATTGTAGATTGAGTATTGATGCCTGAGGATTGAGGATTGAGGATTGAGGATTGAGGATTGAGGATTGAAGATTGAGTATTGATGATTGAATATTGAGGATTGAGGATTGGGGTTTGAGGATTGAGGACGAGGACTGACGGTAGAGGATTTAGGTTTGAGGATTGAGGATTGAGGACTGAGGATTTAGGATGAGTGCTAAGGGTCGGGTATTGAGGTTCTACGACTGAGGACTGAGGATTGAGGATTGAGAATTGAGGATTGAGGATTGAGGATTGAGGATTGAGGATTGAGGATTGAGGATTGAGGATTGAGGATTGAGGATTGAGGATTGAGGATTGAAGATTGAGTATTGATGATTGAATATTGAGGATTGAGGATTGAGGTTTGAGGATTGAGGATTGAGGATTGAGGATTGAGGATTGAGGATTGAGTATTGAAGATTGAGTATTGATGCCTGAGGATTGAGGATCGAGGATAGAGTATTGAGGATTGGATATTGATTATTGAGGATTGAAGATTGAGGATTGAGGATTGAGGATTGAGAATTGAGAATTGAGTATGAGGACTGAGGGTTGAGGATTGAGCTTTGAGGAATGAGGATTGAGGGTTGGGGAATGAGGATTGAGGATAGAGGATTGAGGATTGAGCATTGAAGATTGAGTATTGATGCCTGAGGATTGAGGATTGAGGATTGATGATTGAGGATCGAGGATTGAAGATTGAGAATTGAGGATTGAAGATTGAGGATTGAGGATTGAGGATTGAGGATGGAGGATGAGGGCTGAGGGTTGAGGATTGAGGATTGAGAAATGAGGATTGAGGGTTGAGGATTGAAATTGAGGATTGGGTATTGAGGATTGAAGAATGAGGACTGAGGAATTAGGATTGAGGTTTGAGGATCGAGGATTGAAGATTGAGGATTGGGTATTGAGGATTGAAGAATGAGGATTGAGGATTGAGGATTGAGGATTGAGGATTGAGGATTGAGGATTGAGGATTGAGGATTGAGGATTGAAGATTGAGTATTGAGGATTCAAGATTGAGGGTTGAAGATTGAGTATTGATGATTGAATATTGAGTATTGAAGGTTGAGGATTGTGGATTGAGGATTAAGGATTGAGGATTGAACATTGTAGATTGAGTATGGATGCCTGAGGATTGAGGATTGAGGATTGAGGATTGAGGATTGAAGATTGAGTATTGAGGATTAAAGATTGAGGATTGAAGATTGAGTATTGATGATTGAATATTGAGGATCTGGGATTGAGAATTGAGGATTGAGGATTGGGTATTGAGGATTGAGGAATGAGGATTGAGGATTGAGGTTTGAGGATTGAGGATTGCAGATTGAGTATTGAGCATTGAAGATTGAGGATTGAGGATTGAGGATTTGAGGAATGAGGATTGAGGAGTGAAGATTGAGGATTGGGTATTGAGGGTTGAAGAATGAGGATTGAGGATTGAGGACTGACGATTGAGTATTGAAGATTGAGGATTGATGACTGAGGATTGACGACTGAGAATTGAGGATTGAGGATGATGTTTGAAGATTGAGTATTGAGGATTGAATATTGAGGATTGAGGATTGAGGATTGAGGACTGAGGATTGAGGATTGAAGATTGAGTATTTAGCATTGAAGGGTGAGGATTGTGGGCTGAGGATTAAGGATTGAGGATTGAATATTGTAGATTGAGTATTGATGCCTGAGGATTGAGGATTGAGGATTGAGGATTCAGGATTGAGGATTGAAGATAGAGTATTGAGGATTGAAGATTGAGGATTGAAGATTGAGTATTGATGATTGAATATTGAGGATTGAGGATTGAGGATTGAGGATTGAGAATTGGGTATTGAGGATTGAGGAATGAGGATTGAGGATTGAGGTTTGAGGATTGAGGATTGCAGATTGAGTGTTGAGGATAGAAGGTTGAGGATTGAGGATTGAGGATTGAGGAATGACGATTGAAGGTTGAGTATTGAGGATTGAAGATTGAGGATAGAGTATTGTGTACTGAGGATGGAGGATGATGGCTGAGGGCTGAGGATTGAGGATTGAGAAATGAGGATTGCGGATTGAGGATTGAAATTGAGGATTGGGTATTGACGATTGAAGAATGAGGGTTGAGGAATTAGGATTGAGGATTGAGGATTGAGGATTGAAGATTGAGGGTTGGGTATTGAGGATAGAAGAATGAGGATTGAGGATTGAGGATAGAGGATTGAGGATTGAAGATTGAGTGTTGTGGATTGAAGATTGAGGATTGAGGATTGAGGATTGAGGATTGAAGATTGAGTATTGAGGATTGAAGATTGAGGATTGAGTATTGAGGATTGAGGATTCAGGGTTGAAGATTGAGGATTGAGGATTGAGGATTGAGGATTGAGGATTGAGGATTGAAGATTGAATATTGATGATTGAATATTGATGATTGAATATTGAGGACTGAGGATTGAGGGTTGTGGATTGAGGAAGAGGATTGAATATTTATGTTTGAGGTCTGAGGATTAAGGATTGAGGATTGAGAATTGAGGATTGAGGATTGTGGATTGAAGATTGAGGATTGGGTATTTAGGATTGAAGAATGAGGATTGATGATTGAGGTTTGAGGATTGAGGATTGAAGATTGAGTATTGATGATTGAATATTGAGGATTGAGGATTGAGGTTTGAGGATTGAGGATGAAGACTGAGGGTTGAGGATTGAGGTTTGAGGAACGAGGATTGAGGTTGAGGATTGAGGACTAAGGATTGACGATTGAGTATTGAAGATTGAGGATTGATGACTGAGGATTGACGACTGAGAATTGAGGATTGAGGATTGCTGATTGAAGATTGAGTATTGAGGATTGAATATTGCGGATTGAGGATTGAGGATTGAGGATTGAGGATTGAGGATTGAGGATTGAGGATTGAGGATTAAGGATTGAGGATTGAGGATTGAGGATTGAGAATTGAGGATTGAGGATTGAGGATTGAAGATTGAGTATTGATGATTGAATATTGAGGATTGAGGATTGAGGATTGAGGATTGAAGACTGAGTATTGAGGATTGAAGATTGAGGATTGAGTATTGAGGATTGAGGATTCAGGGTTGAAGATTGAGGATTGAGGATTGAGGATTGAGGATTGAGGATTGAGGATTGGGTGTTTAGTATTGAAGAATGAGGATTGAGGATTGAGGTTTGAGGATTGAGGATTGAAGATTGAGTATTGATGATTGAATATTGAGGGTTGAGGATTGAGGTTTGAGGATTGAGGATGAAGACCGAGGGTTGAGGATTGAGGTTTGAGGAACGAGGATCGAGGATTGAGGATTGAGGACTAAGGATTGACGATTGAGTATTGAAGATTGAGGATTGATGACTGAGGATTGACGACTGAGAATTGAGGATTGAGGATTGATGATTGAAGATTGAGTATTGAGGATTGAATATTGAGGATTGAGGATTGAGGATTGAGGATTGAGGATTGAGGATTGAGGATTGAAGATTGAGTATTGAGTATTGAAGGTTGAGGATTGTGGATTGAGGATTAAGGATTGTGGATTGAATATTGTAGATTGAGTTTTGATGCCTGAGGATTGAGGATTGAGGATTGTGGATTGAATATAGTAGATTGAGTATTGATGCCTGAGGATTGAGGATTGAGGATTGAGGATTGAGGATTGAGGATTGAAGGTTGAGTATTGAGGATTGAAGATTGAGTATTCAAGATTGAGTATTGATGATTCAATATTGAGGATTGAGGATTGAGGATTGAGGATTGAGGATTGGGTATTGAGGATTGAGTAATGAGGATTGAGGATTGAGGTTTGAGTATTGGGGATTGCAGATTGAGTATTGGCGATTGAAGATTGAGGATTGAGGATTGAGGATTGAGGAATGAGGATCGAAGATTGAGTATTGAGGATTGAAGATTGAGGATAGAGGATTGAGTACTGAGGATGGAGGATGAGGGCTGAGGGTTGAAGATTGAGGATTGAGAAATGAGGATTGAGGATTGAGGATTGAAATTGAGGATTGGGTATTGAGGATTGAAGAATGAGGATTGAGGAATTAGGATTGAGGATTGAGGATTGAGGATTGAAGATTGAGGATTGGGTATTGAGGATTGAAGAATGAGGATCGAGGATTGAGGATTGGGGATTGAGGATTGAAGATTAGTGTTGAGGATTGAAGATTGAGGATTGAGGATTGAGGATTGAGGATTGAGGATTGAAGATTGGGTATTGATGATTGAATATTGAGGATTGAGGATTGAGGATCGAGGATTGGAGATTGAGAATTGAGGATTGAGGATTGAGGATTGAGGATTGAGGATTGAGGATTTAGGATTGAGGATTGAAGATTCAGTATTGAGTATTGAAGCTTGAGGATTGTGGATTGAGGGTTAAGGATTGAGGATTGAATATTGTAGATTGAGTATTGATGCCTGAGGATTGAGGATTGAGGATTGAGGATTGAGGATTCAGGATTGAAGATTGAGTATTGAGGATTGAAGATTGAGGGTTGAAGATTGAGTATTGATGATTGAATATTGAGGAATGAGGATTGAGGATTGAGGATTGAGGATTGAGGATTGAGCATTGAGGAGTGAAGATTGATGTCTGGGGATTGAGGATTGAATATTGAGGATTAACGATTGAAGATTGGGGATTGAGGATCTAGGATCGGAGATTGATTATTGAGGATTGAAGATTGAGGATTGACGATTGAGGATTGAGAATTGAGAATTGAGAATGAGGACTGAGGGTTGAGGATTGAGGTTTGAGGAATGAGGATTGATGGTTGAGGATTGAGGATTGAGGACTGAGGATTGAGGATTGAGTATTGAAGATTGAGTATTGATACCTGAGGATTGAGGATTGAGGATTGAGGATTGAGGATTGAGGATTGAACATTGAGTATTGGGGATTGAAGATTGAGGATTGAGGATTGAGGATTGAGGATGGAGAATGAGGACTGACGGTTGAGGATTGAGGTTTGAGGATTGAAGTTTGAGAACTGAGGACTGAGGATTGAGGATTGAGGATTGAGCTTTGAGGATTGAAGATTGAGTACTGGGGATTCGGGATTGCAGATTGAGGATTAAGGATTGAAGATTGAGTATTGAGGATTGAAGATAGAGGATTGAGTATTGAGGGTTGAGGATTCAGGGTTGAAAATTGAGGATTGAGGATTGAGGATTGAGGATTGAAGATTGAATATTGATGATTGAATATTGAGGACCGAAGATTGAGGGTTGTGGATTGAGGACGAGGACTGAGGGTTGAATATTGATGTTTGAGGTCTGAGGATTAAGGATTGAGGATTGAGAATTGAGGATTGAGGATTGAGGATTGGAAATTGAGGATTGGGTATTTAGGATTGAAGAATGAGGATTGAGGATTGAGGTTTGAGGATTGAGGATTGAAGATTGAGTATTGATGATTGAATATTGAGGATTGATGATAGAGGTTTGAGGATTGAGGACGAGGACTGACGGTTGAGGATTGAGGTTTGAGGATTAAGGATTGGGGATTGAGGACTGAGGATTGAGGATTGAGGATTGAGCATTGAGGATTGAAGATTGATGACTGGGGATTGAGGATTGAAGATTGAGGATTAACGATTGAAGGTTGGGGATTGAGGACCTAGGATCGGAGATTGATTATTGAGGATTGAAGATTGAGGATTGAGGATTGAGGATTGGGAATTGAGAATTGAGGATGAGGACTGAGGGTTGAGGATTGAGGTTTGAGGTATGAGGATTGATGGTTGAGGATTGATGATTGAGGATTGAGGATTGAGGATTGAGTATTGAAGATTGAGTATTGATGCCTGAGGCTTGAGGATTGAGGATTGAGTATTGAGGATTGAGGATTGAAGATTGAGTATTGGGGATTGAAGATTGAGGATTGAGGATTGAGGATTGAGGTTGGAGAATGAGGACTGACGGTTGAGGGTTGAGGTTTGAGGATTGAAGATTGAGGTCTGAGGACTGAGGATTGAGGATTGAGGATTGAGCATTGAGGATTGAAGATTGAGTACTGGGGATTGGGATTGAAGATTGAGGATTAAGGATTGAAGATTGGGGATTGAGGATCTAGAATTGGAGATTGATTATTGAGGACTGAAGATTGAGGATTGAGAATTGAGGATTGAGAATTGAGGATTGAGGATTGAGGATTGAAGATTGAGGATTGGGTATTTAGGATTGAAGAATGAGGATTGATGATTGAGGTTTGAGGATTGAGGATTGAAGATTGAGTATTGATGATTGAATATTGAGGATTGAGGATTGAGGTTTGAGGATTGAGGATGAAGACTGAGGGTTGAGGATTGAGGTTTGAGGAACGAGGATTGAGGTTGAGGATTGAGGACTAAGGATTGACGATTGAGTATTGAAGATTGAGGATTGATGACTGAGGATTGACGACTGAGAATTGAGGATTGAGGATTGCTGATTGAAGATTGAGTATTGAGGATTGAATATTGCGGATTGAGGATTGAGGATTGAGGATTGAGGATTGAGGATTGAGGATTGAGGATTGAGGATTAAGGATTGAGGATTGAGGATTGAGGATTGTGAATTGAGGATTGAGGATTGAGGATTGAAGATTGAGTATTGATGATTGAATATTGAGGATTGAGGATTGAGGATTGAGGATTGAAGATTGAGTATTGAGGATTGAAGATTGAGGATTGAGTATTGAGGATTGAGGATTCAGGGTTGAAGATTGAGGATTGAGGATTGAGGATTGAGGATTGAGGATTGAGGATTGGGTGTTTAGTATTGAAGAATGAGGATTGAGGATTGAGGTTTGAGGATTGAGGATTGAAGATTGAGTATTGATGATTGAATATTGAGGGTTGAGGATTGAGGTTTGAGGATTGAGGATGAAGACCGAGGGTTGAGGATTGAGGTTTGAGGAACGAGGATCGAGGATTGAGGATTGAGGACTAAGGATTGACGATTGAGTATTGAAGATTGAGGATTGATGACTGAGGATTGACGACTGAGAATTGAGGATTGAGGATTGATGATTGAAGATTGAGTATTGAGGATTGAATATTGAGGATTGAGGATTGAGGATTGAGGATTGAGGATTGAGGATTGAGGATTGAAGATTGAGTATTGAGTATTGAAGGTTGAGGATTGTGGATTGAGGATTAAGGATTGTGGATTGAATATTGTAGATTGAGTTTTGATGCCTGAGGATTGAGGATTGAGGATTGTGGATTGAATATAGTAGATTGAGTATTGATGCCTGAGGATTGAGGATTGAGGATTGAGGATTGAGGATTGAGGATTGAAGGTTGAGTATTGAGGATTGAAGATTGAGTATTCAAGATTGAGTATTGATGATTCAATATTGAGGATTGAGGATTGAGGATTGAGGATTGAGGATTGGGTATTGAGGATTGAGTAATGAGGATTGAGGATTGAGGTTTGAGTATTGGGGATTGCAGATTGAGTATTGGCGATTGAAGATTGAGGATTGAGGATTGAGGATTGAGGAATGAGGATCGAAGATTGAGTATTGAGGATTGAAGATTGAGGATAGAGGATTGAGTACTGAGGATGGAGGATGAGGGCTGAGGGTTGAAGATTGAGGATTGAGAAATGAGGATTGAGGATTGAGGATTGAAATTGAGGATTGGGTATTGAGGATTGAAGAATGAGGATTGAGGAATTAGGATTGAGGATTGAGGATTGAGGATTGAAGATTGAGGATTGGGTATTGAGGATTGAAGAATGAGGATCGAGGATTGAGGATTGGGGATTGAGGATTGAAGATTAGTGTTGAGGATTGAAGATTGAGGATTGAGGATTGAGGATTGAGGATTGAGGATTGAAGATTGGGTATTGATGATTGAATATTGAGGATTGAGGATTGAGGATCGAGGATTGGAGATTGAGAATTGAGGATTGAAGATTGAGGATTGAGGATTGAGGATTGAGGATTGAGGATTGAGGATTGAAGATTCAGTATTGAGTATTGAAGCTTGAGGATTGTGGATTGAGGGTTAAGGATTGAGGATTGAATATTGTAGATTGAGTATTGATGCCTGAGGATTGAGGATTGAGGATTGAGGATTGAGGATTCAGGATTGAAGATTGAGTATTGAGGATTGAAGATTGAGGGTTGAAGATTGAGTATTGATGATTGAATATTGAGGAATGAGGATTGAGGATTGAGGATTGAGGATTGAGGATTGAGCATTGAGGAGTGAAGATTGATGTCTGGGGATTGAGGATTGAATATTGAGGATTAACGATTGAAGATTGGGGATTGAGGATCTAGGATCGGAGATTGATTATTGAGGATTGAAGATTGAGGATTGACGATTGAGGATTGAGAATTGAGAATTGAGAATGAGGACTGAGGGTTGAGGATTGAGGTTTGAGGAATGAGGATTGATGGTTGAGGATTGAGGATTGAGGACTGAGGATTGAGGATTGAGTATTGAAGATTGAGTATTGATACCTGAGGATTGAGGATTGAGGATTGAGGATTGAGGATTGAGGATTGAACATTGAGTATTGGGGATTGAAGATTGAGGATTGAGGATTGAGGATTGAGGATGGAGAATGAGGACTGACGGTTGAGGATTGAGGTTTGAGGATTGAAGTTTGAGAACTGAGGACTGAGGATTGAGGATTGAGGATTGAGCTTTGAGGATTGAAGATTGAGTACTGGGGATTCGGGATTGCAGATTGAGGATTAAGGATTGAAGATTGAGTATTGAGGATTGAAGATAGAGGATTGAGTATTGAGGGTTGAGGATTCAGGGTTGAAAATTGAGGATTGAGGATTGAGGATTGAGGATTGAGGATTGAGGATTGAGGGTTGAGGATTGAAGATTCAGTATTGAGTATTGAAGCTGGAGGATTGTGGATTGAGGGTTAAGGATTGAGGACTGAATATTGTAGATTGAGTATTGATGCCTGAGGATTGAGGATTGAGGATTGAGGATTGAGGATTCAGGATTGAAGATTGAGTATTGAGGATTGAAGATTGAGGGTTGAAGATTGAGTATTGATGATTGAATATTGAGGAATGAGGATTGAGGATTGAGGATTGAGGATTGAGGATTGAGGATTGAAGATTGAGTATGGATGATTGAATATTGAGGATTGAGGATTGAGGTTTGAGGAACGAGGATTGAGGATTGAGGATTGAGGACTAAGGATTGACGATTGAGTATTGAAGATTGAGGATTGATGACTGAGGATTGACGACTGAGAATTGGGGATTGAGGATTGATGATTGAAGATTGAGTATTGAGGATTGAATATTGAGGATTGAGGATCGAGGATCGAAGATTGATAATTGAGGATTGAAGATTGGGGATTGAGGATTGAGTATTGAGGATGGAGGATGGGGGCTGAGGGTTGAATATTGAGGATTGAGGATTGAGTATTGAGGATTGAAGATTGAGGGTTGAAGATTGAGTATTGATGACTGAAAATTGAGTATTGAGGATTGAATATTGAGGATTGAGGATTGAGGATTGAAGATTGAGTATTGAGGATTGAATATTGAGGATTGAGGATTGAGGATTGAGGATTGAGTATTGAGGATTGAAGATTGAGTGTTGAGGATTGAAGATTGAGGGTTAAAGATTGAGTATTGATGATTGAATATTGAGGATTGAGGATTGAGGATTGAGGATTGAGGATTGAGGATTGAGGATTGAAGATTGAGAATTGTTGATTGAATATTGAGGATTGAGGATTGAGGTTTGAGGATTGAGGACGAGGACTGACGGTAGAGGATTTAGGTTTGAGGATTGAGGATTGAGGGATGAGGATTGAGGATGAGTGCTAAGGGTCGGGGATTGATGTTCGACGACTGAGGACTGAGGATTGAGGATTGAGAATTGAGGATAGATGTTTGAGGATTGAAGATTGAGGATTGAGGATTGTGGATTGAGGAATGAGGATTGAAGATTGAGTATTGAGGATTGAAGATTGAGGATAGAGGATTGAGTACTGAGGATGGAGGATGTGGGCTGAGGGTTGAGGATTGAGGATTGAGAAATGAGGATTGAGGATTGAGGATTGAAATTGAGGATTGGGTATTGAGGATTGAAGAATGAGGATTGAGGAATTAGGATTGAGGATTGAGGATTGAGGATTGAAGATTGAGGATTGGGTATTGAGGATTGAAGAATGAGGATTGAGGATTGAGGATTGAGGATTGAGGATTGAAGATTGAGTGTTGAGGATTGAAAATTGAGGATTGAGGATTGGCGATTGAGGATTGAGGATTGAAGATTGAGTATTGAGCATTGAAGATTGAGGATTGAGTATTGAGGATTGAGGATTCAGGGTTGAATATTAAGGATTGAGGATTGAGGATTGAGGATTGAGGATTGAAGATTGAATATTTATGATTGAATATTGAGGACTGAGGATTGAGTGTTGTGGATTGAGGACGAGGACTGAGGGTTGAATATTGATGTTTGAGGTCTGAGGATTAAGGATTGAGGATTGAGAATTGAGGATTGAGGATTGAGGATTGCAGACTAAGGATTGGGTGTTTAGGATTGAAGAATGAGGATTGAGGATTGAGGTTTGAGGATTGGGGATTGAAGATTGAGTATTGATGATTGAATATTGAGGATTGAGGATTGAGGTTTGAGGATTGAGGATGAAGACTGAGGGTTGAGGATTGAGGTTTGAGGAACGAGGATTGAGGATTGAGGATTGAGGACTAAGGATTGACGATTGAGTATTGAAGATTGAGGATTGATGACTGAGGATTGACGACTGAGAATTGAGGATTGAGGATTGATGATGGAAGATTGAGTATTGAGGATTGGATATTGCGGATTGAGGATTGAGGATAGTGGATTGAGGATTAAGGATTGAGGATTGAATATTGTAGATTGAGTACTGATGCCTGAGGATTGAGGATTGAGGATTGAGGATTGAGGATTGAGGATGGAAGATTGAGTATTGAGGATTGAAGATTGAGGGTTGAAGATTGAGAATTGATGATTGAATATTGAGGATTGAGGATTGAGGATTGAGGATTGAGGATTGAGGATTGAGGATTGAAGATTGAGTATTGCTGATTGAATATTGAGGATTGGGGATTGAGGTTTGAGGATTGAGGACGAGGACTGACGGTAAAGGATTTAGGTTTGAGGATTGAGGATTGAGGACTGAGGATTGAGGATGCGTGCTAAGCGTCGGGGATTGAGATTCGACGACTGAGGACTGAGGATTGAGGATTGAGAATTGAGGATTGATGTTTGAGGATTGAAGACTGAGGATTGGGTATTGAGGATTGAGGAATGAGGATTGAGGATTGAGGATTGAGGATCTAGGATTGGAGATTGATTATTGAGTATTGAAGGTTGAGGATTGTGGATTGAGGATTGAGGATTGAGGATTGAGGATTGAGGATTGAGGATTGAGGATTGAGGATTGAGGATTGAGGATTGAGGATTGAGGATTGAAGATTGAGTATTGATGATTGAATATTGAGGATTGAGGATTGAGGTTTGAGGATTGAGGATTGAGGATTGAGGATTGAGGATTGAGTATTGAAGATTGAGTATTGATGCCTGAGGATTGAGGATCGAGGATTGAGGATTGAGGATTGGAGATTGATTATTGAGGATTGAAGATTGAGGATTGAGGATTGAGGATTGAGAATTGAGAATTGAGTATGAGGACTGAGGGTTGAGGATTGAGGTTTGAAGAATGAGGATTGAGGGTTGGGGAATGAGGATTCAGGATTGAGGATTGAGGATTGAGGATTGAGGATTGAGGATTGAGGATTGAAGATTGAGTATTGATGATTGAATATTGAGGATAGAGGATTGAGGTTTGAGGATTGAGGACGAGGACTGACGGTAGAGGATTTAGGTTTGAGGATTGAGGATTGAGGACTGAGGATTGAGGATGAATGCTAAGCGTCGAGGATTGAGGTTCGACGACTGACGACTGAGGATTGAGAATTGAGGATTGATGTTTGAGGATTGAAGATTGAGGATTGGGTATTGAGGATTGAAGAATGAGGATTGAGGATTGAGGATTGAGGATTGAGGATTGAGGATTGAGGATGTAGGATTGGAGGTTGATTATTGAGTATTCAAGGTTGAGGATTGTGGATTGAGGATTGAGGATTGAGGATTGAGGATTGAGGATTGAAGATAGAGTATTGATGATTGAATATTGAGGATTGAGGATTGAGGTATGAGGATTGAGGACGAGGACTGACGGTAGAGGATTTAGGTTTGAGGATTGAGGATTGAGGACTGAGGATTTAGGATGAGTGCTAAGGGTCGGGTATTGAGGTTCGACGACTGAGGACTGAGGATTGAGGATTGAGTATTGAGGTTTGAGGATTGAGGATGAAGACTGAGGGTTGAGGATTGAGGTTTGAGGAACGAGGATTGAGGATTGAGGATTGAAGACTAAGGATTGACGATTGAGTGTTGAAGATTGAGGATTGATGACTGAGGATTGACGACTGAGAATTGAGGATTGAGGATTGATGATTGAAGATTGAGTATTGAGGACTGAATATTGCGGATTGAGGATTGAGGATTGAGGATTGAGGATTGAGGATTGAGGATTCAGGATTGAAGATTGAGTATTGAGTATTGAAGGTTGAGGATTGTGGATTGAGGATTAAGGATTGAGGATTGAATATTGTAGATTGAGTATTGATGCCTGAGGATTGAGGATTGAGGATTGAGGATTGAGGATTGAGGATTGAAGATTGAGTATTGAGGATTGAAGATTGAGGGTTGAAGATTGAGTATTGATGATTGAATATTGAGGATTGAGGATTGAGGATTGAGGATTGAGGATTGAGGATTGAGGATTGAGGATTGAGGATTGAAGATCGAGTATTGATGATCGAATATTGAGGATTGAGGGTTGAGGTTTGAGGATTGAGGACGAGGACTGACGGCAGAGGATTTAGGTTTGAGGATTGAGGATTGAGGACTGAGAATTGAGGATGAGTGCTAAGCGTCGGGGATTGAGATTCGACGACTGAGGACTGAGGATTGAGGATTGAGAATTGAGGATTGACGATTGAGGATTGAAGATTGAGTATTGATGATTGAATATTGAGGATTGAGGATTGAGGTCTGAGGATTGAGGATTGAGGATTGAGGATTGAGGATTGAGTATTGAAGATTGAGTATTGATGCCTGAGGATTGAGGATCGAGGATTGAGGATTGAGGATTGGAGATTGATTATTGAGGATTGAAGATTGAGGATTGAGGATTGAAGATTGAGTATTGATGCCTGAGGATTGAGGATCGAGGATTGAGTATTGAGGATTGGAGATTGATTATTGAGGATTGAAGATTGAGGATTGAGGATTGAGGATTGAGAATTGAGAATTGAGTATGAGGACTGAGGGTTGAGGATTGAGGTTTGAAGAATGAGGATTGAGGGTTGGGGAATGAGGATTCAGGATTGAGGATTGAGGATTGAGGATTGAGGATTGAGGATTGAGGATTGAAGATTGAGTATTGATGATTGAATATTGAGGATAGAGGATTGAGGTTTGAGGATTGAGGACGAGGACTGACGGTAGAGGATTTAGGTTTGAGGATTGAGGATTGAGGACTGAGGATTGAGGATGAATGCTAAGCGTCGGGGATTGAGGTTCGACGACTGACGACTGAGGATTGAGAATTGAGGATTGATGTTTGAGGATTGAAGATTGAGGATTGGGTATTGAGGATTGAAGAATGAGGATTGAGGATTGAGGATTGAGGATTGAGGATTGAGGATTGAGGATGTAGGATTGGAGGTTGATTATTGAGTATTCAAGGTTGAGGATTGTGGATTGAGGATTGAGGATTGAGGATTGAGGATTGAGGATTGAAGATAGAGTATTGATGATTGAATATTGAGGATTGAGGATTGAGGTATGAGGATTGAGGACGAGGACTGACGGTAGAGGATTTAGGTTTGAGGATTGAGGATTGAGGACTGAGGATTTAGGATGAGTGCTAAGGGTCGGGTATTGAGGTTCGACGACTGAGGACTGAGGATTGAGGATTGAGTATTGAGGTTTGAGGATTGAGGATGAAGACTGAGGGTTGAGGATTGAGGTTTGAGGAACGAGGATTGAGGATTGAGGATTGAGGACTAAGGATTGACGATTGAGTGTTGAAGATTGAGGATTGATGACTGAGGATTGACGACTGAGAATTGAGGATTGAGGATTGATGATTGAAGATTGAGTATTGAGGACTGAATATTGCGGATTGAGGATTGAGGATTGAGGATTGAGGATTGAGGATTCAGGATTGAAGATTGAGTATTGAGTATTGAAGGTTGAGGATTGTGGATTGAGGATTAAGGATTGAGGATTGAATATTGTAGATTGAGTATTGATGCCTGAGGATTGAGGATTGAGGATTGAGGATTGAGGATTGAGGATTGAAGATTGAGTATTGAGGATTGAAGATTGAGGGTTGAAGATTGAGTATTGATGATTGAATATTGAGGATTGAGGATTGAGGATTGAGGATTGAGGATTGAGGATTGAGGATTGAGGATTGAGGATTGAAGATCGAGTATTGATGATCGAATATTGAGGATTGAGGGTTGAGGTTTGAGGATTGAGGACGAGGACTGACGGCAGAGGATTTAGGTTTGAGGATTGAGGATTGAGGACTGAGAATTGAGGATGAGTGCTAAGCGTCGGGGATTGAGATTCGACGACTGAGGACTGAGGATTGAGGATTGAGAATTGAGGATTGACGATTGAGGATTGAAGATTGAGTATTGATGATTGAATATTGAGGATTGAGGATTGAGGTCTGAGGATTGAGGATTGAGGATTGAGGATTGAGGATTGAGTATTGAAGATTGAGTATTGATGCCTGAGGATTGAGGATCGAGGATTGAGGATTGAGGATTGGAGATTGATTATTGAGGATTGAAGATTGAGGATTGAGGATTGAGGATTGAGGATTGAGAATTGAGTATGAGGACCGAGGATTGAAGATTGAGGATTGAGGATTGAGAATTGGGGATTGAGGAATGAGGATTGAAGATTGAGTATTGATGATTGAATATTGAGGATTGAGGATTGAGGATTGAGGATTGAAGATTGAGTATTGAGGATTGAAGATTGAGGATTGAGTATTGAGGATTGAGGATTCAGGGTTGAAGATTGAGGATTGAGGATTGAGGATTGAGTACTGAGGATTGAGGATTGGGTATTGAGGATTGAGAAATGAGGATTGAGGATTGAGGTTTGAGGATTGAGGGTTGCAGATTCAGTATTGAGGATTGAAGATTGAGGATTGAGGATTGAGGATTGAGGAATGAGGATTGAAGATTGGGTATTGAGGATTCAAGATTGAGGATAGAGGATTGAGTACTGAGGATGGAGGATGAGGGCTGAGGGTTGAGGATTGAGGATTGAGAAATGAGGATTGAGGATTGAGGATTGAAATTGAGGATTGGGTATTGAGGATTGAAGAATGAGGATTGAGGAATTGGGATTGAGGATTGAGGATTGAGGATTGAAGATTGAGGATTGGGTATTGAGGATTGAAGAATGAGGATTGAGGATTGAGGATTGAGGATTGAGGATTGAAGATTGAGTGTTGAGGATTGAGGATTGAGGTTTGAGGATTGAGGATTGAGGATTGAGGATTGAGGATTGAGTATTGAAGATTGAGTATTGATGCCTGAGGATTGAGGATCGAGGATTGAGTATTGAGGATTGGAGATTGATTATTGAGGATTGAAGATTGAGGATTGAGGATTGAGGATTGAGAATTGAGAATTGAGTATGAGGACTGAGGGTTGAGGATTGAGGTTTGAAGAATGAGGATTGAGGGTTGGGGAATGAGGATACAGGATTGAGGATTGAGGATTGAGGATTGAGGATTGAAGATTGAGGATTGAAGATTGAGTATTGATGATTGAATATTGAGGATAGAGGATTGAGGTTTGAGGATTGAGGACGAGGACTGACGGTAGAGGATTTAGGTTTGAGGATTGAGGATTGAGGACTGAGGATTGAGGATGAATGCTAAGCGTCGGGGATTGAGGTTCGACGACTGACGACTGAGGATTGAGAATTGAGGATTGATGTTTGAGGATTGAAGATTGAGGATTGGGTATTGAGGATTGAAGAATGAGGATTGAGGATTGAGGATTGAGGATTGAGGATTGAGGATTGAGGATGTAGGATTGGAGATTGATTATTGAGTATTCAAGGTTGAGGATTGTGGATTGAGGATTGAGGATTGAGGATTGAGGATTGAGGATTGAAGATAGAGTATTGATGATTGAATATTGAGGATTGAGGATTGAGGTATGAGGATTGAGGACGAGGACTGACGGTAGAGGATTTAGGTTTGAGAATTGAGGATTGAGGACTGAGGATTTAGGATGAGTGCTAAGGGTCGGGTATTGAGGTTCGACGACTGAGGACTGAGGATTGAGGATTGAGAATTGAGGATTGATGTTTGAGGATTGAAGATTGAGGATTGGGTATTGAGGATTGAAAAATGATGATTGAGGATTGAGGATTGACGACTGAGAATTGAGGATTGAGGATGATGATTGAAGAATGAGTATTGAGGATTGAATATTGAGGATTGAGGATTGATGATTGAGGATTGAGGATTGAGGGTTGAAGATTGAGTATTGAGTATTGAAGGTTGAGGATCGTGGATTGAGGATTAAGGATTGAGGATTGAATATTGTAGATAAAGTATTGATGCCTGAGGATTGAGGATTGAGGATTGAGGACTAAGGATTGACGATTGAGTGTTGAAGATTGAGGATTGATGACTGAGGATTGACGACTGAGAATTGAGGATTGAGGATTGATGATTGAAGATTGAGTATTGAGGACTGAATATTGCGGATTGAGGATTGAGGATTGAGGATTGAGGATTGAGGATTGAGGATTCAGGATTGAAGATTGAGTATTGAGTATTGAAGGTTGAGGATTGTGGATTGAGGATTAAGGATTGAGGATTGAATATTGTAGATTGAGTATTGATGCCTGAGGATTGAGGATTGAGGATTGAGGATTGAGGATTGAGGATTGAAGATTGAGTATTGAGGATTGAAGATTGAGGGTTGAAGATTGAGTATTGATGATTGAATATTGAGGATTGAGGATTGAGGATTGAGGATTGAGGATTGAGGATTGAGGATTGAGGATTGAGGATTGAAGATCGAGTATTGATGATTGAATATTGAGGATTGAGGGTTGAGGTTTGAGGATTGAGGACGAGGACTGACGGCAGAGGATTTAGGTTTGAGGATTGAGGATTGAGGAAAGAGGATTGAGGATGAGTGCTAAGCGTCGGGGATTGAGATTCGACGACTGAGGACTGAGGATTGAGGATTGAGAATTGAGGATTGACGATTGAGGATTGAAGATTGAGTATTGATGATTGAATATTGAGGATTGAGGATTGAGGATTGAGGTCTGAGGATTGAGGATTGAGGATTGAGGATTGAGGATTGAGTATTGAAGATTGAGTATTGACGCCTGAGGATTGAGGATCGAGGATTGAGGATTGAGGATTGGAGATTGATTATTGAGGATTGAAGATTGAGGATTGAGGATTGAGGATTGAGGATTGAGAATTGAGTATGAGGACCGAGGATTGAAGATTGAGGATTGAGGATTGAGAATTGGGGATTGAGGAATGAGGATTGAAGATTGAGTATTGATGATTGAATATTGAGGATTGAGGATTGAGGATTGAGGATTGAAGATTGAGTATTGAGGATTGAAGATTGAGGATTGAGTATTGAGGATTGAGGATTCAGGGTTGAAGATTGAGGATTGAGGATTGAGGATTGAGTACTGAGGATTGAGGATTGGGTATTGAGGATTGAGAAATGAGGATTGAGGATTGAGGTTTGAGGATTGAGGGTTGCAGATTCAGTATTGAGGATTGAGGATTGAGGATTGAGGATTGAAGATTGAGTATTGATGATTGAATATTGAGGATTGAGGATTGAGGTTTGAGGATTGAGGATTGAGGATTGAGGATTGAGGATTGAGGATTGAGGATTGAGGAAGTAGGATTGGAGGTTGATTATTGAGTATTCAAGGTTGAGGATTGTGGATTGAGGATTGAGGATTGAGGATTGAGGATTGAGGATTGAAGATAGAGTATTGATGATTGAATATTGAGGATTGAGGATTGAGGTATGAGGATTGAGGACGAGGACTGACGGTAGAGGATTTAGGTTTGAGGATTGAGGATTGAGGACTGAGGATTTAGGATGAGTGCTAAGGGTCGGGTATTGAGGTTCGACGACTGAGGACTGAGGATTGAGGATTGAGTATTGAGGTTTGAGGATTGAGGATGAAGACTGAGGGTTGAGGATTGAGGTTTGAGGAACGAGGATTGAGGGTTGAGGATTGAGGACTAAGGATTGACGATTGAGTGTTGAAGATTGAGGATTGATGACTGAGGATTGACGACTGAGAATTGAGGATTGAGGATTGATGATTGAAGATTGAGTATTGAGGACTGAATATTGCGGATTGAGGATTGAGGATTGAGGATTGAGGATTGAGGATTGAGGATTCAGGATTGAAGATTGAGTATTGAGTATTGAAGGTTGAGGATTGTGGATTGAGGATTAAGGATTGAGGATTGAATATTGTAGATTGAGTATTGATGCCTGAGGATTGAGGATTGAGGATTGAGGATTGAGGATTGAGGATTGAAGATTGAGTATTGAGGATTGAAGATTGAGGGTTGAAGATTGAGTATTGATGATTGAATATTGAGGATTGAGGATTGAGGATTGAGGATTGAGGATTGAGGATTGAGGATTGAGGATTGAGGATTGAAGATCGAGTATTGATGATTGAATATTGAGGATTGAGGGTTGAGGTTTGAGGATTGAGGACGAGGACTGACGGCAGAGGATTTAGGTTTGAGGATTGAGGATTGAGGACTGAGGATTGAGGATGAGTGCTAAGCGTCGGGGATTGAGATTCGACGACTGAGGACTGAGGATTGAGGATTGAGAATTGAGGATTGACGATTGAGGATTGAAGATTGAGTATTGATGATTGAATATTGAGGATTGAGGATTGAGGATTGAGGTCTGAGGATTGAGGATTGAGGATTGAGGATTGAGGATTGAGTATTGAAGATTGAGTATTGACGCCTGAGGATTGAGGATCGAGGATTGAGGATTGAGGATTGGAGATTGATTATTGAGGATTGAAGATTGAGGATTGAGGATTGAGGATTGAGGATTGAGAATTGAGTATGAGGACCGAGGATTGAAGATTGAGGATTGAGGATTGAGAATTGGGGATTGAGGAATGAGGATTGAAGATTGAGTATTGATGATTGAATATTGAGGATTGAGGATTGAGGATTGAGGATTGAAGATTGAGTATTGAGGATTGAAGATTGAGGATTGAGTATTGAGGATTGAGGATTCAGGGTTGAAGATTGAGGATTGAGGATTGAGGATTGAGTACTGAGGATTGAGGATTGGGTATTGAGGATTGAGAAATGAGGATTGAGGATTGAGGTTTGAGGATTGAGGGTTGCAGATTCAGTATTGAGGATTGAAGATTGAGGATTGAGGATTGAGGATTGAGGAATGAGGATTCAAGATTGGGTATTGAGGATTCAAGATTGAGGATAGAGGATTGAGTACTGAGGACGGAGGATGAGGGCTGAGGGTTGAGGATTGAGGATTGAGAAATGAGGATTGAGGATTGAGGATTGAAATTGAGGATTGGGTATTGAGGATTGAAGAATGAGGATTGAGGAATTGGGATTGAGGATTGAGGATTGAGGATTGAAGATTGAGGATTGGGTATTGAGGATTGAAGAATGAGGATTGAGGATTGAGGATTGAGGATTGAGGATTGAAGATTGAGTGTTGAGGATTGAAGATTGAGGATTGAGGATTGAGGATTGAGGGTTGAGGATTGAAGATTGAGTATTGAGGATTGAAGATTGAGGGTTGAAGATTGAGTATTGATGATTGAATATTGAGGATTGAGGATTGAGGATTGAGGATTGAGTACTGAGGATTGAGGATTGGGTATTGAGGATTGAGAAATGAGGATTGAGGATTGAGGTTTGAGGATTGAGGGTTGCAGATTCAGTATTGAGGATTGAAGATTGAGGATTGAGGATTGAGGTTTGAGGATTGAGGACGAGGACTGACGGTAGAGGATTTAGGTTTGAGGATTGAGGATGAGTGCTAAGCGTCGGGGATTGAGATTCGACGACTAAGGACTGAGGATTGAGGATTGAGAATTGAGGATGGAGGATTGAGGATTGAGGATTGAGGATTGAGGATTGAGGATTGAGGATTGAGGATTGAGGATTGAGAATTGAGGATTGAAGATTGAGTATTGATGATTGAATATTGAGGATTGAGGATTGAGGTTTGAGGATTGAGGATTGAGGATTGAGGATTGAGGATTGAGGATTGAGTATTGAAGATTGAGTATTGATGCCTGAGGATTGAGGATCGAGGATAGAGTATTGAGGATTGGATATTGATTATTGAGGATTGAAGATTGAGGATTGAGGATTGAGGATTGAGAATTGAGAATTGAGTATGAGGACCGAGGGTTGAGGATTGAGCTTTGAGGAATGAGGATTGAGGGTTGGGGAATGAGGATTGAGGATTGAGGATTGAGGATTGAGCATTGAAGATTGAGTATTGATGCCTGAGGATTGAGGATTGAGGATTGATGATTGAGGATCGAGGATTGAAGATTGAGAATTGAGGATTGAAGATTGAGGATTGAGGATTGAGGATTGAGGATGGAGGATGAGGGCTGAGGGTTGAGGATTGAGGATTGAGAAATGAGGATTGAGGGTTGAGGATTGAAATTGAGGATTGGGTATTGAGGATTGAAGAATGAGGATTGAGGAATTAGGATTGATGTTTGAGGATCGAGGATTGAAGATTGAGGATTGGGTATTGAGGATTGAAGAATGAGGATTGAGGATTGAGGATTGAGGATTGAGGATTGAGGATTGAAGATTAGTGATGAGGATTGAAGATTGAGGATTGACGATTGAGGATTGAGGATTGAGGATTGAAGGTTGAGTGTTGAGGGTTGAAGATTGAGGACTGAGGATTGAGGATAGAGGATTGAGGATTGAAGATTGAGTATTGAGGATTGAAGGTTGAGTATTGAGTATTGAGGATTGAGGATTCAGGGTTGAAGATCGAGGATTGAGGATTGAGGATTGACGATCTAGGATTGGAGATTGATTTTTGAGGATTGAGGAATGAGGATTGAGGATTGAGGTTTAAGGATTGAGGATTGCAGATTGAGTATTGAGGATTGAAGATTGAGGATTGAGGATTGAGGATTGAGGAATGAGTATTGAAGATTGAGTATTGAGGATTGAAGATTGAGGAAAGAGGATTGAGTGCTGAGGATGGAGGATGAGGGCTGAGGGTTGAGGATTGAGGATTGAGAAATGAGGATTGAGGATTGAGGATTGAAATTGAGGATTGGGTATTGAGGGTTGAAGAATGAGGATTGGGGAATTAGAATTGAGGATTGAGGATTGAGGATTGAAGATTGAGGATCGGGTATTGAGGATTGAAGAATGAGGATTGAGGATTGAGGATTGAGGATTGAGGATTGAAGATTGAGTGTTGAGGACTGAAGATTGAGGATTGAGGATTGAGGATTGAGGATTGAGGATTGAAGATTGAGTATTGAGGATCGAAGATTGAGGATTGAGTATTGAGGATTGAGGATTCAGGGTTGAAGATTGAGGATTGAGGATTGAGGATTGAGGATTGAGGATTGAGGATTAAGGATTGAAGATTGAATATTGATGATTGAATATTGATGACTGCGGGTTGAGGGTTGTGGATTGTGGACGAGGACTAAGGGTTGAATATTGATGTTTGAGGTCTGGGGACTAAGGATTGAGGATTGAGAATTGAGGATTGAGGATTGAGGATTGAAGATTGAGGATTGGGTATTTAGGATTGAAGAATGAGGATTGAGGATTGAGGTTTGAGGATTGAGGATTGAAGATTGAGTATTGATGATTGAATATTGAGGATTGAGGATTGAGGTTTGAGGATTGAGGATTGAGGATTGAGGACTAAGGATGGACGATTGAGTATTGAAGATTGAGGATTGATGACAGAGGATTGACGACTGAGAATTGAGGATTGAGGATTCATGATTGAAGATTGAGCATTGAGGATTGAATATTGAGGATTGAGGATTGAGGATAGAGGATTGAGGATTGAGCATTGAGGATTGAAGATTGAGTATTGAGTATTGAATGTTGAGGATTGTGGATTGAGGATTAAGGACTGAGGATTGAATATTGTAGATTGAGTATTGATGCCTGAGGATTGAGGATTGAGGATTGAGGATTGAGGATTGAGGATTGAGGATTGAAGATTGAGTATTGAGGATTGAAGATTGAGGGTTGAAGATTGAGTATTGATGATTGAATATTGAGGATTGAGGATTGAGGATCGAGGATTGAAGATTGAGAATTGAGGATTGAAGATTGAGGATTGAGGATTGAGTATTGAGGATTGAGGATTGAGGATGGAGGATGAGTGCTGCGGGTTGAGGATTGAGGATTGAGAAATGAGGATTGAGGATTGAGAATTGAAATTGAGGATTGGGTATTGAGGATTGAAGAATGAGGATTGAGGGATTAGGATTGAGGATTGAGGATTGAGGATTGAAGATTGAGGATTGGGTATTGAGGATTGAAGAATGAGGATTGAGGACTGAGGATTGAGGATTGAGGATTGAAGATTAGTGTTGAGGATTGAAGATTGAGGATTGAGTATTGAGGATTGAGGATTGAGGATTGAGGATTGAAGATTGAGTGTTGAGGGTTGAAGATTGAGGATTGAGGATTGAGGATTGAGGATTGAGGATTGAGGATTGAAGATTGAGTATTGAGGATTGAAGATTGAGGATTGAGTATTGAGGATTGAGGATTCAGGCTTGAAGATTGAGCATTGAGGATTGAGGATTGAGGATTGAGGATTGAGGATTGAAGATTGAATATTGATGATTGAATATTGAGAACTGAGGATTGAGGGTTGTGGATTGAGGACGAGGACTGGGGGTTGAATATTGATGTTTGTGGTCTGAGGCTTAAGGATTGAGGATTGAGAATTGAGTATTGAGGATTGAGGATTGAAGATTGAGGATTGGGTATTTAGGATTGAAGAATGAGGATTGAGGATTGAGGTTTGAGGATTGAGGATCGAAGATTGAGTATTGATGTTTGAATATTGAGGATTGAGGATTGAGGTTTGAGGATTGAGGATGAAGACTGAGGGTTGAGGGTTGAGGTTTGAGGAACGAGGATTGAGGATTGAGGATTGAGGACTAAGGATTGACGATTGAGTATTGAAGATTGAGGATTGATGACTGAGGATTGACGACTGAGAATTGAGGATTGAGGATTGATGATTGAAGGTTGAGTATTGAGGATTGAATATTGAGGATTGAGGATTGAGGATTGAGTATTGAGGATTGAGGATTGAAGATTGAATATTGAGTATTGAAGGTTGAGGATTGTGGATTGAGGATTAAGGATTGAGGATTGAACATTGTAGATTGAGTATTGATGCCTGAGGATTGAGGATTGAGGATTGAGGATTGAGGATTGAAGATTGAGTATTGAGGATTAAAGATTGAGGATTGAAGATTGAGTATTGATGATTGAATATTGAGGATTGAGGATTGAGAATTGAGGATTGAGGATTGGGTATTGAGGATTGAGGAATGAGGATTGAGGATTGAGGTTTGAGGATTGAGGATTGCAGATTGAGTATTGAGAATTGAAGATTGAGGATTGAGGATTGAGGATTTGAGGAATGAGGATTGAGGATTGAGTATTGAGGATTGAAGATTGAGGATAGAGGATTGAGGATTGAGGATTGAGGATTGAGGATTGAGGATTGAGGATTGAGGATGTAGGATTGGAGATTGATTATTGAGTATTCAAGGTTGAGGATTGTGGATTGAGGATTGAGGATTGAGGATTGAGGATTGAGGATTGAAGATCGAGTATTGATGATTGAATATTGAGGATTGAGGATTGAGGTTTGAGGATTGAGGACGAGGACTGACGGCAGAGGATTTAGGTTTGAGGATTGAGGATTGAGGACTGAGGATTGAGGATGAGTGCTAAGCGTCGGGGATTGAGATTCGACGACTGAGGACTGAGGATTGAGGATTGAGAATTGAGGATTGACGATTGAGGATTGAAGATTGAGTATTGATGATTGAATATTGAGGATTGAGGTCTGAGGATTGAGGATTGAGGATTGAGGATTGAGGATTGAGTATTGAAGATTGAGTATTGATGCCTGAGGATTGAGGATCGGGGATTGAGGATTGACGATTGGAGATAGATTATTGAGGATTGAAGATTGAGGATTGAGGATTGAGGATTGAGAATTGAGAATTGAGTATGAGGACTGAGGATTGAGGATTGAGGATTGAGGAATGAGGATTGAGGGTTGAGGATTGAGGATTGAGGATTGCGGATTGAAGATTGAGTATTGATGATTGAATATTGAGGATTGAGGATTGAGGTTTGAGGATTGAGGATTGAGGATTGAGGATTGAGGATTGAGGGTTGAGTATTGAGAATTGAGAATTAAGTATGAGGACTGAGGGTTGAGGGTTGAGGTTTGAGGAATGAGGATTGAGGGTTGGGGAATGAGGATTGAGGATTGAGGATTGAGGATTGAGCATTAAAGATTGAGTATTGATGCCTGAGGATTGAGGATTGGGGATTGAGGATTGAGGATTGAGGATGGAGCATTGAAGATTGAGTATTGATGCCTGAGGATTGGGTATTGAGGATTGAAGAATGAGGATTGAGGATTGAGGATTGAGGACTGAGGATTGAGGATCTAGGATTGGAGATTGATTATTGAGTATTCAAGGTTGAGGATTGTGGATTGAGGATTGAGGATTGATGATTGAGGATTGAGGGTTGAGGATTGAGGATTGAGGATTGAGGATTGAGGATTGAGGATTGAGGATTGAAGATTAAGGATTGGGTATTTAGGATTGACGAGTGAGGATTAAGGATTGAGGTTTGAGGATTGATAATTGAATATTGAGGATTGAGGATTGAGGTTTGAGGATTGAGGATTGAGGATTGAGTATTGAAGATTGAGTATTGATGCCTGAGGATTGAGGATCGAGGATTGAGGATTGACGATTGGAGATAGATTATTGAGGATTGAAGATTGAGGATTGAGGATTGAGGATTGAGAATTGAGAATTGAGTATGAGGACTGAGGATTGAGGATTGAGGATTGAGGAATGAGGATTGAGGGTTGAGGATTGAGGATTGAGGATTGCGGATTGAAGATTGAGTATTGATGATTGAATATTGAGGATTGAGGATTGAGGTTTGAGGATTGAGGATTGAGGATTGAGGATTGAGGGTTGAGTATTGAGAATTGAGAATTAAGTATGAGGACTGAGGGTTGAGGGTTGAGGTTTGAGGAATGAGGATTGAGGGTTGGGGAATGAGGATTGAGGATTGAGGATTGAGGATTGAGCATTAAAGATTGAGTATTGATGCCTGAGGATTGAGGATTGGGGATTGAGGATTGAGGATTGAGGATTGAGCATTGAAGATTGAGTATTGATGCCTGAGGATTGGGTATTGAGGATTGAAGAATGAGGATTGAGGATTGAGGATTGAGGATTGAGGATCTAGGATTGGAGATTGATTATTGAGTATTCAAGGTTGAGGATTGTGGATTGAGGATTGAGGATTGATGATTGAGGATTGAGGGTTGAGGATTGAGGATTGAGGATTGAGGATTGAGGATTGAGGATTGAGGATTGAAGATTAAGGATTGGGTATTTAGGATTGACGAGTGAGGATTAAGGATTGAGGTTTGAGGATTGATAATTGAATATTGAGGATTGAGGATTGAGGTTTGAGGATTGAGGATGAAGACTGTGGGTTGAGGATTGAGGTTTGAGGAACGAGGATTGAGGATTGAGGATTGAGGATTGAGGACTAAGGATTGACGATTGAGTATTGAAGATTGAGGATTGATGACTGAGGATTGACGACTGAGAATTGAGGATTGAGGATTGCTGATTGAAGATTGAGTATTGAAGATTGAATTTTGCGGATTGAATATTGCGGATTGAGGATTGAGGATTGAGTATTGAGGATTGAAGATTGAGGGTTGAAGATTGAGTATTGATGATTGAAGATTGAGTATTGAGGATTGAATATAAGAGGATTGAGGATTGAGGATTGAAGATTGAGTATTGAGGATTGAATATTGAGGATTGAGGTTTGAGGATTGAGGATTGAGGATTGAGGATTGAAGATTGAGTATTGAGGATTGAGGATTGAGGATTGAGGATTGAAGATTGAGTATTGATGATTGAATATTGAGGATTGAGGATTGAGGTTTGAGGATTGAGGACGAGGACTGACGGTAGAGGATTTAGGTTTGAGGTTTGAGGATTGAGGGATGAGGATTGAGGATGAGTGCTAAGGGTCGGGGATTGATGTTCGACGACTGAGGACTGAGGATTGAGGATTGAGAATTGAGGATAGATGTTTGAGGATTGAAGATTGAGGATTGAGTATTGAAGGTTGAGGACTGTGGATTGAGGATTAAGGATTGAGGATTGAATATTGTAGATTGAGTATTGATGCCTGAGGATTGAGGATAGAGGATTGATGATTGAGGATCGAGGATTGAGGATTGAGTGTTGAGGGTTGAAGATTGAGGATTGAGGATAGAGGATTGAGGATTGAGGATTGAAGATTGAGTATCGAGGATTGAAGATTGAGTATTGAGTATTGAGGATTGAGGATTCAGGGTTGAAGATTGATGATTGAGGATTGAGGATTGAGGATCTAGGATTGGAGATTGATTATTGAGTATAGAAGGTTGAGGATTGTGGATTGAGGATTGAGGATTGAGGATTGAGGATTGAGGATTGAGGATTGAGAATTGAGGATTGAGGATTGAGGATTGAAGATTGAGTATTGATGATTGAATATTGAGGATTGAGGATTGAGGATTGAGGATTGAAGATTGAGTATTGAGGATTGAAGATTGAGGATTGACTATTGAGGATTGAGGATTCAGGGTTGAAGATTGAGGATTGAGGATTGAGGATTGAGGATTGAGGATTGAGGATTGAAGATTGAATATTGATGATTGAATATTGAGGACTGAGGATTGAGGGTTGTGGATTGAGGACGAGGACTGAGGGTTGAATATTGACGTTTGAGGTCTGAGGTTTAAGGATTGAGGATTGAGAATTGAGTATTGAGGATTGAGGATTGAAGATTGAGGATTGGGTATTTAGGATTGAAGAATGAGGATTGAGGATTGAGGTTTTAGGATTGAGGATTGAAGATTGAGTATTGATGATTGAATATTGAGGATTGAGGATTGAGGTTTGAGGATTGAGGATGAAGTCTGAGGGTTGAGGATTGAGGATGAAGTCTGAGGGTTGAGGATTGAGGTTTGAGGAACGAGGATTGAGGATTGATGATTGAGGACTAAGGATTGACGATTGAGTATTGAAGATTGAGGAATGATGAATGAGGATTGACGACTGAGAATTGAGGATAGAGGATTGATGATTGAAGGTTGAGTATTGAGGATTGAATATTGAGGATTGAGGATTGAGGATTGAGGATTGAGGATTGAGGATTGAGGATTGAAGATTGAGTATTGAGTATTGAAGGTTGAGGATTGTGGATTGAGGATTAAGGATTGAGGATTGAATATTGTAGATTGAGTATTGATACCTGAGGATTGAGGATTGAGGATTGAGGATTGAGGATTGAGGATTGAGGATTGAAGATTGACTATTGAGGATTGAAGATTGAGGGTTGAAGATTGCGTATTGATGATTGAATATTGAGGATTGAGGATTGAGGATTGAGGATTGAGGATTGAGGATTGAGGATTGAAGGTTGAGTATTGATGATTGAATATTGAGGATTGAAGAATGAGGATTGAGGATTGAGGATTGAGGATTGAGGATTGAGGATTGAGGATTGAGGATCTAGGATTGGAAATTGATTATTGATTATTGAAGGCTGAGGATTGTGGATTGAGGATTGAGGATTGAGGATTGAGGATTGAGGATTGAGGATTGAGGATTGAGGATTGAGGATTGAGGATTGAGGATCGAAGATTGAGTATTGATGATTGAATATTGAGAATTGAGGATTGAGGTTTGAGGATTGAGGATTGAGGATTGAGGATTGAGGATTGAGTATTGAAGATTGAGTATTGATGACTGAGGATTGAGGATCGAGGATTGAGGATTGAGGATTGGAGATTGACTATTGAGGATTGAAGATTGAGGATTGAGGATTGAGGATTGAGAATTGAGAATTGAGTATGAGGACTGAGGGTTGAGGGTTGAGGTTTGAGGAATGAGGACTGAGGAATGGGGAATGAGGATTGAGGATTGAGGATTGAGGATTGAGCATTGAAGGTTGAGTATTGATGCCTGAGGATTGAGGATTGAGGATTGAATATTGCGGATTGAGGATTGAGGATTAAGGATTGAGGATTGAATATTGTAGATTGAGTATTGATGCCTGAGGTTTGAGGATTGAGGATTGAGGATTGAGGATTGAGGATTGAAGATTGAGTATTGAGGATTGAAGATTGAGGTTTGAAGATTGAGTATTGATGATTGAATATTGAGGATTGAGGATTGAGGATTGAGGATTGAGGATTGAGGATTGAGGATCTAGGATTGGAGATTGATTATTGAGTATAGAAGGTTGAGGATTGTGGTTTGAGGATTGAGGATTGAGGATTGAGGATTGAGGATTGAGGATTGAGGATTGAGGATTGAGGACTAAGGATTGACGATTGAGTATTGAAGATTGAGGATTGATGACTGAGGATTGACGACTGAGAATTGAGGATTGAGGATTGCTGATTGAAGATTGAGTATTGAAGATTGAATTTTGCGGATTGAATATTGCGGATTGAGGATTGAGGATTGAGTATTGAGGATTGAAGATTGAGGGTTGAAGATTGAGTATTGATGATTGAAGATTGAGTATTGAGGATTGAATATAAGAGGATTGAGGATTGAGGATTGAAGATTGAGTATTGAGGATTGAATATTGAGGATTGAGGTTTGAGGATTGAGGATTGAGGATTGAGGATTGAAGATTGAGTATTGAGGATTGAGGATTGAGGATTGAGGATTGAAGATTGAGTATTGATGATTGAATATTGAGGATTGAGGATTGAGGTTTGAGGATTGAGGACGAGGACTGACGGTAGAGGATTTAGGTTTGAGGATTGAGGATTGAGGGATGAGGATTGAGGATGAGTGCTAAGGGTCGGGGATTGATGTTCGACGACTGAGGACTGAGGATTGAGGATTGAGAATTGAGGATAGATGTTTGAGGATTGAAGATTGAGGATTGAGTATTGAAGGTTGAGGACTGTGGATTGAGGATTAAGGATTGAGGATTGAATATTGTAGATTGAGTATTGATGCCTGAGGATTGAGGATAGAGGATTGATGATTGAGGATCGAGGATTGAGGATTGAGTGTTGAGGGTTGAAGATTGAGGATTGAGGATAGAGGATTGAGGATTGAGGATTGAAGATTGAGTATCGAGGATTGAAGATTGAGTATTGAGTATTGAGGATTGAGGATTCAGGGTTGAAGATTGATGATTGAGGATTGAGGATTGAGGATCTAGGATTGGAGATTGATTATTGAGTATAGAAGGTTGAGGATTGTGGATTGAGGATTGAGGATTGAGGATTGAGGATTGAGGATTGAGGATTGAGAATTGAGGATTGAGGATTGAGGATTGAAGATTGAGTATTGATGATTGAATATTGAGGATTGAGGATTGAGGATTGAGGATTGAAGATTGAGTATTGAGGATTGAAGATTGAGGATTGACTATTGAGGATTGAGGATTCAGGGTTGAAGATTGAGGATTGAGGATTGAGGATTGAGGATTGAGGATTGAGGATTGAAGATTGAATATTGATGATTGAATATTGAGGACTGAGGATTGAGGGTTGTGGATTGAGGACGAGGACTGAGGGTTGAATATTGACGTTTGAGGTCTGAGGTTTAAGGATTGAGGATTGAGAATTGAGTATTGAGGATTGAGGATTGAAGATTGAGGATTGGGTATTTAGGATTGAAGAATGAGGATTGAGGATTGAGGTTTTAGGATTGAGGATTGAAGATTGAGTATTGATGATTGAATATTGAGGATTGAGGATTGAGGTTTGAGGATTGAGGATGAAGTCTGAGGGTTGAGGATTGAGGATGAAGTCTGAGGGTTGAGGATTGAGGTTTGAGGAACGAGGATTGAGGATTGAGGATTGAGGACTAAGGATTGACGATTGAGTATTGAAGATTGAGGAATGATGAATGAGGATTGACGACTGAGAATTGAGGATAGAGGATTGATGATTGAAGGTTGAGTATTGAGGATTGAATATTGAGGATTGAGGATTGAGGATTGAGGATTGAGGATTGAGGATTGAGGATTGAAGATTGAGTATTGAGTATTGAAGGTTGAGGATTGTGGATTGAGGATTAAGGATTGAGGATTGAATATTGTAGATTGAGTATTGATACCTGAGGATTGAGGATTGAGGATTGAGGATTGAGGATTGAGGATTGAGGATTGAAGATTGACTATTGAGGATTGAAGATTGAGGGTTGAAGATTGCGTATTGATGATTGAATATTGAGGATTGAGGATTGAGGATTGAGGATTGAGGATTGAGGATTGAGGATTGAAGGTTGAGTATTGATGATTGAATATTGAGGATTGAAGAATGAGGATTGAGGATTGAGGATTGAGGATTGAGGATTGAGGATTGAGGATTGAGGATCTAGGATTGGAAATTGATTATTGATTATTGAAGGCTGAGGATTGTGGATTGAGGATTGAGGATTGAGGATTGAGGATTGAGGATTGAGGATTGAGGATTGAGGATTGAGGATTGAGGATTGAGGATCGAAGATTGAGTATTGATGATTGAATATTGAGAATTGAGGATTGAGGTTTGAGGATTGAGGATTGAGGATTGAGGATTGAGGATTGAGTATTGAAGATTGAGTATTGATGACTGAGGATTGAGGATCGAGGATTGAGGATTGAGGATTGGAGATTGACTATTGAGGATTGAAGATTGAGGATTGAGGATTGAGGATTGAGAATTGAGAATTGAGTATGAGGACTGAGGGTTGAGGGTTGAGGTTTGAGGAATGAGGACTGAGGAATGGGGAATGAGGATTGAGGATTGAGGATTGAGGATTGAGCATTGAAGGTTGAGTATTGATGCCTGAGGATTGAGGATTGAGGATTGAATATTGCGGATTGAGGATTGAGGATTAAGGATTGAGGATTGAATATTGTAGATTGAGTATTGATGCCTGAGGTTTGAGGATTGAGGATTGAGGATTGAGGATTGAGGATTGAAGATTGAGTATTGAGGATTGAAGATTGAGGTTTGAAGATTGAGTATTGATGATTGAATATTGAGGATTGAGGATTGAGGATTGAGGATTGAGGATTGAGGATTGAGGATCTAGGATTGGAGATTGATTATTGAGTATAGAAGGTTGAGGATTGTGGTTTGAGGATTGAGGATTGAGGATTGAGGATTGAGGATTGAGGATTGAGAATTGAGGATTGAGGATTGAGGATTGAAGATTGAGTATTGATGATTGAATATTGAGGATTGAGGATTGAGGATTGAGGATTGAAGATTGAGTATTGAGGATTGAAGATTGAGGATTGAGTATTGAGGATTGAGGATTCAGGGTTGAAGATTGAGGATTGAGGATTGAGGATTGAGGATTGAGGATTGAGGATTGAAGATTGAATATTGATGATTGAATATTGAGGACAGAGGATTGAGGGTTGTGGATTGAGGACGAGGACTGAGGGTTGAATATTGACGTTTGAGGTCTGAGGATTAAGGATTGAGGATTGAGAATTGAGTATTGAGGATTGAGGATTGAAGATTGAGGATTGGGTATTTAGGATTGAAGAATGAGGATTGAGGATTGAGGTTTTAGGATTGAGGATTGAAGATTGAGTATTGATGATTGAATATTGAGGATTGAGGAATGAGGTTTGAGGATTGAGGATGAAGTCTGAGGGTTGAGGATTGAGGTTTGAGGAACGAGGATTGAGGATTGAGGATTGAGGACTAAGGATTGACGATTGAGTATTGAAGATTGAGGAATGATGACTGAGGATTGACGACTGAGAATTGAGGATTGAGGATTGATGATTGAAGGTTGAGTATTGAGGATTGAATATTGAGGATTGAGGATTGAGGATTGAGGATTGAGGATTGAGGATTGAGGATTGAAGATTGAGTATTGAGTATTGAAGGTTGAGGATTGTGGATTGAGGATTAAGGATTGAGGATTGAATATTGTAGATTGAGTATTGATACCTGAGGATTGAGGATTGAGGATTGAGGATTGAGGATTGAGGATTGAGGATTGAAGATTGACTATTGATGATTGAAGATTGAGGGTTGAAGATTGCGTATTGATGATTGAATATTGAGGATTGAGGATTGAGGATTGAGGATTGAGGATTGAAGATTGAGGATTGAAGATTGAGTATTGATGATTGAGGATTGAGGATTGAGGATTGAGGATTGAGGATTGAGGATTGAGGATTGAGGATAGAGGATCTAGGATTGAGTATTGATGATTGAATATTGAGGATTGAGGATTGAGGTTTGAGGATTGAGGATTGAGGATTGAGGATTGAGGATTGAGTATTGAAGATTGAGTATTGATGCCTGAGGATTGAGGATCGAGGATTGAGGATTGAGGATTGGAGATTGACTATTGAGGATTGAAGATTGAGGATTGAGGATTGAGGATTGAGAATTGAGAATTGAGTATGAGGACTGAGGGTTGAGGATTGAGGTTTGAGGAATGAGGACTGAGGGTTGGGGAATGAGGATTGAGGATTGAGGATTGAGGATTGAGCATTGAAGGTTGAGTATTGATGCCTGAGGATTGAGGATTGAGGATTGATGATTGAGGATCGAGGATTGAAGATTGAGAATTGAGGATTGAAGATCGAGGATTGTGGATTGAGGATTGAGGATGGAGGATGAGGGCTGAGGGTTGAGGATTGAGGATTGAGAAATGAGGATTGAGGATTGAGGATTGAAATTGAGGATTGGGTATTGAGGATTGAAGAATGAGGATTGAGGAATTAGGATTGAGGATTGAGGATTGAGGATTGAAGATTGAGGATTGGGTATTGAGGGTTGAAGAATGAGGATTGAGGATTGAGGATTGAGGATTGAGAGTTGAAGATTGAGTGTTGAGGATTGAAGATTGAGGATTGAGGATTGAGGATTGAGGTTTGAGGAATGAGGATTGAGTGTTGGGTAATGAGGATTGAGGATTGAGGATTGAGGATTGAGCATTGAAGATTGAGGATTGATGACTGAGGATTGACGACTGAGGATTGAGGATTGAGGATTGCTGATTGAAGATTGAGTATTGAGGATTGAATATTGCGGATTGAGGATTGAGGATTGAGGATAGAGAATTGAGGATTGAGGATTGAGGATTGAAGATTGAGTATTGAGTGTTGAAGGTTGAGGATTGTGGATTGAGAATTAAGGATTGAGGATTGAATATTGTAGATTGAGTATTGATGCCTGAGGATTGAGGATTGAGGATTGAGGGTTGAGGATTGAGGATTGAAGATTGAGTATTGAGGATTGAAGGTTGAGGGTTGAAGATTGAGTATTGATGATTGAATATTGAGGATTGAGGATTGAGGATTGAGGATTGAGGATTGAGGATAGAGGATAGAGGATTGAAGATTGAGTATTGATGATTGAATATTGAGGATTGAGGATTGAGGTTAGAGGATTGAGGACGAGGACTGACGGTAGAGGATTTAGGTTTGAGGATTGAGGATTGAGGAGTGAGGATTGAGGATGAGTGCTAAGCGTCGGGGATTGAGGTTCGACGACTGAGGACTGAGGATTGAGGATTGAGAATTGTGGATTGATGTTTGAGGATTGAAGATTGAGGATTGGGTATTGAGGATTGAAGAATGAGGATTGAGAATTGAGGATTGAGGATTGAGGATTGAAGATTGAGTATTGATGATTGAATATTGAGGATTGAGGATTGAGGATTGAGGATTGAAGATTGAGTATTGAGGATTGAAGATTGAGGATTGAGTATTGAAGATTGAGGATTCAGGGTTGAAAATTAAGGATTGAGGATTGAGGATTGAGGATTGAGGATTGAGGATTGAGGATTGAAGATTGAATATTGATGATTGAATATTGAGAATTGAGGATTGAGGGTTGTGGATTGAGGACGAGGACTGAGGGTTGAATATTGATGCTTGAGGTCTGAGGATTAAGGATTGAGGATTGAGAATTGAGTATTGAGGATTGAGGATTGAAGATTGAGGATTGGGTGTTTAGTATTGAAGAATGAGGATTGAGGATTGAGGTTTGAGGATTGAGGATTGAAGATTGAGTATTGATGATTGAATATTGAGGGTTGAGGATTGAGGATTGAGGATTGATGATTGAGGATCGAGGATTGAAGATTGAGAATTGAGGATTGAAGATCGAGGATTGTGGATTGAGGATTGAGGATGGAGGATGAGGGCTGAGGGTTGAGGATTGAGGATTGAGAAATGAGGATTGAGGATTGAGGATTGAAATTGAGGATTGGGTATTGAGGATTGAAGAATGAGGATTGAGGAATTAGGATTGAGGATTGAGGATTGAGGATTGAAGATTGAGGATTGGGTATTGAGGGTTGAAGAATGAGGATTGAGGATTGAGGATTGAGGATTGAGAGTTGAAGATTGAGTGTTGAGGATTGAAGATTGAGGATTGAGGATTGAGGATTGAGGTTTGAGGAATGAGGATTGAGTGTTGGGTAATGAGGATTGAGGATTGAGGATTGAGGATTGAGCATTGAAGATTGAGGATTGATGACTGAGGATTGACGACTGAGGATTGAGGATTGAGGATTGCTGATTGAAGATTGAGTATTGAGGATTGAATATTGCGGATTGAGGATTGAGGATTGAGAATTGAGGATTGAGGATTGAGGATTGAAGATTGAGTATTGAGTGTTGAAGGTTGAGGATTGTGGATTGAGAATTAAGGATTGAGGATTGAATATTGTAGATTGAGTATTGATGCCTGAGGATTGAGGATTGAGGATTGAGGGTTGAGGATTGAGGATTGAAGATTGAGTATTGAGGATTGAAGATTGAGGGTTGAAGATTGAGTATTGATGATTGAATATTGAGGATTGAGGATTGAGGATTGAGGATTGAGGATTGAGGATAGAGGATTGAGGATTGAAGATTGAGTATTGATGATTGAATATTGAGGATTGAGGATTGAGGTTTGAGGATTGAGGACGAGGACTGACGGTAGAGGATTTAGGTTTGAGGATTGAGGATTGAGGACTGAGGATTGAGGATGAGTGCTAAGCGTCGGGGATTGAGGTTCGACGACTGAGGACTGAGGATTGAGGATTGAGAATTGTGGATTGATGTTTGAGGATTGAAGATTGAGGAATGGGTATTGATGATTGAAGAATGAGGATTGAGAATTGAGGATTGAGGATTGAGGATTGAAGATTGAGTATTGATGATTGAATATTGAGGATTGAGGATTGAGGATTGAGGATTGAAGATTGAGTATTGAGGATTGAAGATTGAGGATTGAGTATTGAAGATTGAGGATTCAGGGTTGAAAATTAAGGATTGAGGATTGAGGATTGAGGATTGAGGAATGACGATTGAAGGTTGAGTATTGAGGATTGAAGATTGAGGATAGAGGATTGTGTACTGAGGATGGAGGATGATGGCTGAGGGCTGAGGATTGAGGATTGAGAATTGAGGATTGCGGATTGAGGATTGAAATTGTGGATTGGGTACTGACGATTGAAGAATGAGGGTTGAGGAATTAGGATTGAGGATTGAGGATTGAGGATTGAAGATTGAGGGTTGGGTATTGAGGATAGAAGGATGAGGATTGAGGATTGAGGATAGAGGATTGAGGATTGAAGATTGAGTGTTGAGGATTGAAGATTGAGGATTGAGGATTGAGGATTGTGGATTGAAGATTGAGTATTGAGGATTGAAGATTGAGGATTGAGTATTGAGTATTGAGGATTCAGGGTTGAAGATTCAGGATTGAGGATTGAGGATTGAGGATTGAGGATTGAGGATTGAAAAATGAATATTGATGATTGAATATTGATGATTGAATATTGAGGACTGAGGATTGAGGGTTGTGGATTGAGGAAGAGGATTGAATATTTATGTTTGAGGTCTGAGGATTAAGGATTGAGGATTGAGAATTGAGGATTGAGGATTGAGGATTGAAGATTGAGGATTGGGTATTTAGGATTGAAGAATGAGGATTGAGGATTGAGGTTTGAGGATTGAGGGTTGAAGATTGAGTATTGATGATTGAATATTGAGGATTGAGGATTGAGGTTTGAGGATTGAGGATCAAGACTGAGGGTTGAGGATTGAGGTTTGAGGAACGAGGATTGAGGTTGAGGATTGAGGACTAAGGATTGACGATTGAGTATTGAAGATTGAGGATTGATGACTGAGGATTGACGACTGAGAATTGAGGATTGAGGATTGCTGATTGAAGATTGAGTATTGAGGATTGAATATTGCGGATTGAGGATTGTGGATTGAGGATTGGGAATTGAGGATTGAGGATTGAGGATTGAAGATTGAGTATTGAACGTTGAAGGTTGAGGATTGTGGATTGAGAATTAAGGATTGAGGATTGAATATTGTAGATTGAGTATTGATGCCTGAGGATTGAGGATTGAGGATTGAGGGTTGAGGATTGAGGATTGAAGATTGAGTATTGGGGATTGAAGATTGAGGGTTGAAGATTGAGTATTGATTATTGAATATTGAGGATTGAGGATTGAGGATTGAGGATTGAGGATTGAGGATAGAGGATTGAGGATTGAAGATTGAGTATTGATGATTGAATATTGAGGATTGAGGATTGAGGTTTGAGGATTGAGGACGAGGACTGACGGTAGAGGATTTAGGTTTGTGGATTGAGGATTGAGGACAGAGGATTGAGGATGAGTGCTAAGCGTCGGGGATTGAGGTTCGACGACTGAGGACTGAGGATTGAGGATTGAGAATTGAGGATCGATGTTTGAGGATTGAAGATTGAGGATTGGGTATTGAGGATTGAAGAATGAGAATTGAGAATTGAGGATTGAGGATTGAGGATTGAGGATTGAAGATTGAGTATTGAAGGTTTGAATATTGAGGATTGAGGATTGAGGATTGAGGATTGAAGATTGAGTATTGAGGATTGAAGATTGAGGATTGAGTATTGAAGATTGAGGATTCACGGTTGAAAATTGAGGATTGAGGATTGAGGATTGAGGATTGAGGATTGAGGATTGAAGATTGAATATTGATGATTGAATATTGAGAATTGAGGATTGAGGATTGTGGATTGAGGACGAGGACTGAGGGTTGAATATTGATGTTTGAGGTCTGAGGATTATGGATTGAGGATTGAGAATTGAGGATTGAGGATTGAGGATTGAGGATTGAGGATTGAGGATTGAGGATTGAGGATTGAAGATTGAGTATTGAGTATTGAAGGTTGAGGATTGTGGATTGAGGATTAAGGATAGTGGATTGAATATTGTAGATTGAGTATTGATGCCTGAGGATTGAGGATTGAGGATTGAGGATTGAGGATTGAGGATTGAAGGTTGAGTATTGAGGATTGAAGATTGAGGATTGAAGATTGAGTATTGGTGATTGAATATTGAGGATTGAGGATTGAGGATTGAGGATTGAGGATTGGGTATTGAGGATTGAGTAATGAGGATTGAGGATTGAGGTTTGAGGATTGAGGATTGAAGATTGAGTATTGAGGATTGAAGATTGAGGATAGAGGATTGGGTACTGAGGATGGAGAATGAGGGCTGAGGGTTGAGGATTGAGGATTGAGAAATGAGGATTGAGGATTGAGGATTGAAATTGAGGATTGGGTATTGAGGATTGAAGAATGAGTATTGAGGAGTTAGGATTGAGGATTGAGGATTGAGGACTGAAGATTGAGGATTGGGTATTGAGGATTGAAGAATGAGGATTGAGGACTGAGGATTGAGGATTGAGGATTGAAGATTGAGTGTTGAGGATTGAAGATTGAGGATTGAGGATTGATGATTGAGGATTGAGGATTGAAGATTGAGTATTGAGGATTGAAGGTTGAGGATTGAGTATTGAGGATTGAGGATTCAGGGTTGAAGATTGAGGATTGAGGATTGAGGAATGAGGATTGAGGATTAAGGATTGAAGATTGAGTATTGAGGATTGAAGATTGAGGTTTGAAGATTGAGTATTGATGATTGAATATTGAGGATTGAGGATTGAGGATTGAGGATTGAGGATTGAGGATTGAAATTGAGGATTGGGTATTGAGGATTGAAGAATGAGGATTGAGGAATTAGGATTGAGGATTGAGGTTTGAGGAACGAGGATTGAGGATTGAGGATTGAGGACTAAGGATTGACGATTGAGTATTGAAGATTGAGGATTGATGACTGAGGATTGACGACTGAGAATTGAGGATTGAGGATTGAAGATTGAAGATTGAGTATTGAGGAATGAATATTGCGGATTGAGGATTGAGGATTGAGGATTGAGGATTGAGGATTGAGGATTGAAGATTGAGTATTGAGTATTGAACGTTGAGGATTGTGGATTGAGGATTAAGGATTGAGGATTGAATATTGAAGATTGAGTATTGATGCCTGAGGATTGAGGATTGAGGATTGAGGATTGAGGATTGAGGATTGAGGATTGAAGATTGAGTATTGAAGATTGAGTATAGATGCCTGAGGATTGAGGATTGAGGATTGATGATTGAGGATCGAGGATTGAAGATTGAGAATTGAGGATTGAAGATTGAGGATTGAGGATTGAGGATTGACGATGGAGGATGAGGGCTGAGGGTTGAGGATTGAGGATTGAGAAATGAGGATTGAGGATTGAGGATTGAGGATTGAAGATTGAGTATTGATGATTGAATATTGAGGATTGAGGATTGAGGTTTGAGGATTGAGGATTGAGGATTGAGGATTGAAGATTGAGTATTGAGGATTGAAGATTGAGGATTGAAGATTGAGTATTGATGATTGAATGTTGAGGATTGAGGATTGAGGATTGAGGATTGAGGATTGTGTATTGAGGATTGAGGAATGAGGATTGAGGATTGATGTTTGAGGATTGAGGATTGCAGATTGAGTATTGAGGATTGAAGATTGAGGATTCAGGATTGAGGATTGAGGAATGAGGATTGAAGATTGAGTATTGAGGATTGAAGATTGAGGATAGAGGATTGGGTACTGAGGATGGAGAATGAGGGCTGAGGGTTGAGGATTGAGGATTGAGAAATGAGGGTTGAGGATTGAGGATTGAAATTGAGGATTGGGTATTGAGGATTGAAGAATGAGTATTGAGGAATTAGGATTGAGGACTGAGGATTGAGGATTGAAGATTGAGGATTGGGTATTGAGGATTGAAGAATGAGGATTGAGGACTGAGGATTGAGGATTGAGGATTGAAGATTGAGTGTTGAGGGTTGAAGATTGAGGATTGAGGATTGACGATTGAGGATTGAGGATTGAAGATTGAGTATTGAGGATTGAAGGTTGAGGATTGAGTATTGAGGATTGAAGATTGAGGATTGAAGATTGGGTATTGATGATTGAATGTTGAGGATTGAGGATTGAGGATTGAGGATTGAGGATTGTGTATTGAGGATTGAGGAATGAGGATTGAGGATTGATGTTTGAGGATTGAGGATTGAGGATTGAGGATTGAAGATTGAGGATTGGGTATTGAGGATTGAAGAATGAGGATTGAGGACTGAGGATTGAGGATTGAGGATTGAAGATTGAGTGTTGAGGATTGAAGATTGAAGATTGAGGTTTGAAGATTGATTATTGATGATTGAATATTGAGGATTGAGGATTGAGGATTGAGGATTGAGGATTGAAATTGAGGGTTGGGTATTGAGGATTGAAGAATGAGGATTGAGGAATTAGGATTGAGGATTGAGGTTTGAGGAACGAGGATTGAGGATTGAGGATTGAGGACTAAGGATTGACGATTGAGTATTGAAGATTGAGGATTGATGACTGAGGATTGACGACTGAGAATTGAGGATTGAGGATTGATGATTGAAGATTGAGTATTGAGGATTGAATATTGCGGATTGAGGATTGAGGATTGAGGATTGAGGATTGAGGATTGAGGATTGAAGATTGAGTATTGAGTATTGAAGGTTGAGGATTGTGGATTGGGGATTAAGGATTGAGGATTGAATATTGAAGATTGAGTATTGATGCCTGAGGATTGAGGATTGAGGATTGAGGATTGAGGATTGAGGATTGAAGATTGAGTATTGAGGATTGAAGATTGAGGTTTGAAAATTGAGTATTGATGATTGAATATTGAGGATTGAGGATTGAGGATTGAGGATTGAGGATTGAGGATTGACGATTGAAGATTGAGTATTGATGATTGAATATTGAGGATTGAGGATTGAGGTTTGAGGATTGAGGATTGAGGATTGAGGATTGAGGATTGAGTATTGAAGATTGAGTATTGATGCCTGAGGATTGAGTATCGAGGATTGAGGATTGAGGATTGGAGATTGATTATTGAGGAATGAAGATTGAGGATTGAGGATTGAGAATTGAGAATTGAGAATTGAGTATGAGGACTGAGGGTTGAGGATTGAGGTTTGAGGAATGAGGATTGAGGGTTGGGTAATGAGGATTGAGGATTGAGGATTGAGGATTGAGCATTGAAGATTGAGTATTGATGCCTGAGGATTGATGATTGAGGATTGATGATTGAGAATCGAGGATTGAAGATTGAGAATTGAGGATTGAAGATTGAGGATTGAGGATTGAGGATTGACGATGGAGTATGAGGGCTGAGGGTTGAGGATCGAGGATTGAGAAATGAGGATTGAGGATTGAGGATTGAGGACTGAGGATTGGGTATTGAGGATTGAAGAATGAGGATTGAGGATTGAGGATTGAGGATTGAGGATTGAAGATTAGTGATGAGGATTGAAGATTGAGGGTTGAGTATTGAGGATTGAATATTGAGGATTGAGGATTGAGGATTGAGGATTGAGGATTGAGGATTGAGGATTGAAGATTGAGTATTGAGTATTGAAGGTTGAGGATTGTGGGTTGAGGATTAAGGATTGAGGATTGAATATTGTAGATTGAGTATTGATGCCTGAGGATTGATGACTGAGGATTGACGACTGAGAATTGAGGATTGAGGATTGATGATTGAAGATTGAGTATTGAGGATTGAATATTGCGGATTGAGGATTGAGGATTGAGGATTGAGGATTGAGGATTGAGGATTGAAGATTGAGTATTGAGTATTGAAGGTTGAGGATTTTGGATTGAGGATTAAGGATAGTGGATTGAATATTGTAGATTGAGTATTGATGCCTGAGGATTGAGGATTGAGGATTGAGGATTGAGGATTGAGGATTGAAGGTTGAGTATTGAGGATTGAAGATTGAGGATTGAAGATTGAGTATTGGTGATTGAATATTGAGGATTGAGGATTGAGGATTGAGGATTGAGGATTGGGTATTGAGGATTGAGTAATGAGGATTGAGGATTGAGGTTTGAGGATTGAGGATTGAAGATTGAGTATTGAGGATTGAAGATTGAGGATAGAGGATTGGGTACTGAGGATGGAGAATGAGGGCTGAGGGTTGAGGATTGAGGATTGAGAAATGAGGATTGAGGATTGAGGATTGAAATTGAGGATTGGGTATTGAGGATTGAAGAATGAGTATTGAGGAGTTAGGATTGAGGATTGAGAATTGAGGACTGAAGATTGAGGATTGGGTATTGAGGATTGAAGAATGAGGATTGAGGACTGAGGATTGAGGATTGAGGATTGAAGATTGAGTGTTGAGGATTGAAGATTGAGGATTGAGGATTGATGATTGAGGATTGAGGATTGAAGATTGAGTATTGAGGATTGAAGGTTGAGGATTGAGTATTGAGGATTGAGGATTCAGGGTTGAAGATTGAGGATTGAGGATTGAGGAATGAGGATTGAGGATTAAGGATTGAAGATTGAGTATTGAGGATTGAAGATTGAGGTTTGAAGATTGAGTATTGATGATTGAATATTGAGGATTGAGGATTGAGGATTGAGGATTGAGGATTGAGGATTGAAATTGAGGATTGGGTATTGAGGATTGAAGAATGAGGATTGAGGAATTAGGATTGAGGATTGAGGTTTGAGGAACGAGGATTGAGGATTGAGGATTGAGGACTAAGGATTGACGATTGAGTATTGAAGATTGAGGATTGATGACTGAGGATTGACGACTGAGAATTGAGGATTGAGGATTGAAGATTGAAGATTGAGTATTGAGGAATGAATATTGCGGATTGAGGATTGAGGATTGAGGATTGAGGATTGAGGATTGAGGATTGAAGATTGAGTATTGAGTATTGAACGTTGAGGATTGTGGATTGAGGATTAAGGATTGAGGATTGAATATTGAAGATTGAGTATTGATGCCTGAGGATTGAGGATTGAGGATTGAGGATTGAGGATTGAGGATTGAAGATTGAGTATTGAAGATTGAGTATAGATGCCTGAGGATTGAGGATTGAGGATTGATGATTGAGGATCGAGGATTGAAGATTGAGAATTGAGGATTGAAGATTGAGGATTGAGGATTGAGGATTGACGATGGAGGATGAGGGCTGAGGGTTGAGGATTGAGGATTGAGAAATGAGGATTGAGGATTGAGGATTGAGGATTGAAGATTGAGTATTGATGATTGAATATTGAGGATTGAGGATTGAGGTTTGAGGATTGAGGATTGAGGATTGAGGATTGAAGATTGAGTATTGAGGATTGAAGATTGAGGATTGAAGATTGAGTATTGATGATTGAATGTTGAGGATTGAGGATTGAGGATTGAGGATTGAGGATTGTGTATTGAGGATTGAGGAATGAGGATTGAGGATTGATGTTTGAGGATTGAGGATTGCAGATTGAGTATTGAGGATTGAAGATTGAGGATTCAGGATTGAGGATTGAGGAATGAGGATTGAAGATTGAGTATTGAGGATTGAAGATTGAGGATAGAGGATTGGGTACTGAGGATGGAGAATGAGGGCTGAGGGTTGAGGATTGAGGATTGAGAAATGAGGGTTGAAGATTGAGGATTGAAATTGAGGATTGGGTATTGAGGATTGAAGAATGAGTATTGAGGAATTAGGATTGAGGACTGAGGATTGATGATTGAAGATTGAGGATTGGGTATTGAGGATTGAAGAATGAGGATTGAGGACTGAGGATTGAGGATTGAGGATTGAAGATTGAGTGTTGAGGGTTGAAGATTGAGGATTGAGGATTGACGATTGAGGATTGAGGATTGAAGATTGAGTATTGAGGATTGAAGGTTGAGGATTGAGTATTGAGGATTGAAGATTGAGGATTGAAGATTGAGTATTGATGATTGAATGTTGAGGATTGAGGATTGAGGATTGAGGATTGAGGATTGTGTATTGAGGATTGAGGAATGAGGATTGAGGATTGATGTTCGAGGATTGAGGATTGAGGATTGAGGATTGAAGATTGAGGATTGGGTATTGAGGATTGAAGAATGAGGATTGAGGACTGAGGATTGAGGATTGAGGATTGAAGATTGAGTGTTGAGGATTGAAGATTGAAGATTGAGGTTTGAAGATTGAGTATTGATGATTGAATATTGAGGATTGAGGATTGAGGATTGAGGATTGAGGATTGAAATTGAGGGTTGGGTATTGAGGATTGAAGAATGAGGATTGAGGAATTAGGATTGAGGATTGAGGTTTGAGGAACGAGGATTGAGGATTGAGGATTGAGGACTAAGGATTGACGATTGAGTATTGAAGATTGAGGATTGATGACTGAGGATTGACGACTGAGAATTGAGGATTGAGGATTGATGATTGAAGATTGAGTATTGAGGATTGAATATTGCGGATTGAGGATTGAGGATTGAGGATTGAGGATTGAGGATTGAGGATTGAAGATTGAGTATTGAGTATTGAAGGTTGAGGATTGTGGATTGGGGATTAAGGATTGAGGATTGAATATTGAAGATTGAGTATTGATGCCTGAGGATTGAGGATTGAGGATTGAGGATTGAGGATTGAGGATTGAAGATTGAGTATTGAGGATTGAAGATTGAGGTTTGAAAATTGAGTATTGATGATTGAATATTGAGGATTGAGGATTGAGGATTGAGGATTGAGGATTGAGGATTGACGATTGAAGATTGAGTATTGATGATTGAATATTGAGGATTGAGGATTGAGGTTTGAGGATTGAGGATTGAGGATTGAGGATTGAGGATTGAGGATTGAGTATTGAAGATTGAGTATTGATGCCTGAGGATTGAGTATCGAGGATTGAGGATTGAGGATTGGAGATTGATTATTGAGGAATGAAGATTGAGGATTGAGGATTGAGAATTGAGAATTGAGAATTGAGTATGAGGACTGAGGGTTGAGGATTGAGGTTTGAGGAATGAGGATTGAGGGTTGGGTAATGAGGATTGAGGATTGAGGATTGAGGATTGAGCATTGAAGATTGAGTATTGATGCCTGAGGATTGATGATTGAGGATTGATGATTGAGAATCGAGGATTGAAGATTGAGAATTGAGGATTGAAGATTGAGGATTGAGGATTGAGGATTGACGATGGAGGATGAGGGCTGAGGGTTGAGGATCGAGGATTGAGAAATGAGGATTGAGGATTGAGGATTGAAATTGAGGACTGGGTATTGAGGATTGAAGAATGAGGATTGAGGAATTAGGATTGAGGATTGAGGATTGAGGATTGAGGACTGAGGATTGGGTATTGAGGATTGAAGAATGAGGATTGAGGATTGAGGATTGAGGATTGAGGATTGAAGATTAGTGATGAGGATTGAAGATTGAGGGTTGAGTATTGAGGATTGAATATTGAGGATTGAAGATTGAGGATTGAGGATTGAGGATTGAGGATTGAGGATTGAAGATTGAGTATTGAGTATTGAAGGTTGAGGATTGTGGGTTGAGGATTAAGGATTGAGGATTGAATATTGTAGATTGAGTATTGATGCCTGAGGATTGATGACTGAGGATTGACGACTGAGAATTGAGGTTTGAGGATTGATGATTGAAGATTGAGTATTGAGGATTGAGGATTGAGGATTGAGGATTGAGGATTGAAGATTGAGGATTGGGAATTGAAGATTGAGTATTGAGGATTCAAGATTGAGGATTGAGGATTGAGGATTGAGGATTGAGGATTGAGGATTGAGGATTGCGGATTGAGGATTAAAGATTGTGTATTGAGGATTGAATACTGAGGATTGTGGATTGAGGATTGAGGATTGAGGATTGAAAATTAAGGATTGGGGATTGAGGATTGACGATTGAGGATTGAGTATTGAGGATTAAGGATTGAGGATTGAGGATTGAGGATTGAAGATTGTGGACTAGGGATTGAGGATTGAAGATTGAGGATTAAGGATTGAGGATTGGGGATTGGGGATCTAGGATTGGAGATTGATTATTGAGGATTGAAGAATGAGGGTTGATGATTGAGGATCAAGAATTGAGAATTGAAGATTGAGGATTGAGGACTGAGGATTGAGTATTGAGGATTGAAGATTGAGGATTGGGGATTGAGGATTGTCGATTGAGGATTGAGTATTGAGGATTGAGAATTGAGGATTGAGCATTGCAGATTGAGTATTGAGGATTGACGGTTGAGGATTGAGAATTGAGGTTTGAGGATTGACGATGAGGGCTGAGGGTTGAGGATTGAGGATTGAGGACTGAGGACTGAGGATTGAGTCTTGAGGATTGAGGGTTGAGGATTGTGGATTGACGATTGAGGATTGAGGATGAGGGCTGAGGTTTGAGGTTTGAGGTTTGAGTATTGAATCGTGAGAATTCAGGATATTCTATTGAGTATTGAGGATTGAGGATTGAGGATTGAGGATTGAGGATTGAGGATGAGAGCTGTGTGTTGAGGATTGAGGTTTGAGGACTGTGGACTGAGGATTGAGGATTGAGAATTGAGGATTGAGGATTGAGTATTCAAGATTGAGAATTGAGGATTGAAGGCTGAGGATTGAGGAATGAGGATTGTGGATTGAGGATGAGGGCTGAGGGTAGATGGTTGAGGTTTTAGGACTGAGGACTGAGGATTGAGGATTGAGAATTGAGGATTTAGGATTGAGGATTGAAGATTGAGGATTGGGTATTGAGTATTGAAGAATGAGGATTGAGGATTGAGGATTGAGGATTGAAGATTGAGGATTGGGGATTGAGGATTGAGGATTGAGCATTGAAAATTAAGGATTGGGGATTGAGGATTGACGATTGAGGATTGAGTATTGAGGATTAAGAATTGAGGACTGAGGATTGGGGACGGAGAGCTGAGGGTTGAGTGATAGGAATTGATGTTTGTGGATAGAGATTTAAAGATTGCAGATTGAGTATTGAGTATTGAAAACTTTGAATTGATGATATTCTATTGAGGATTGAGAATTGACAACTGATTGTTGAGGATTTAGGTCTGAAGATTGAGGATTCAGGATTGAGGATTCAGGATTGAGGTTTGAGGACTGAGGATTGAGGATTGGCTATTGCGGATTGAACATTGAGGATTGAGGATTGAGGATTGAGGACTGAGGATTGAGGACTGAAGATTGAATATTGATGATTCAAGATTGAGGATTGAGGATTGAGGGCTGTGGATTGAGGACGAGGACTGAGGGTTGATGTTTGAGGTCTGAGGATTGAGGATTGAGGATTGAGAATTGAGGATTGTGGATTGAGGATACAAGATTAAGGATTGGGGATTGAGGATTGAAGAATGAGGATTGAGTATTGAGGATTAAGAATTGAGGATTGAGGATTGAGGATTGAAGATTCAGTATTGAGGATTGAAGATTGAGGATTGAGGATTGAGGATTGAGGATTGACTTTGAGGGCTGAGGGTTGAGGATTGTGGTTTGAGGACTGAGGACTGAGGATTGAGGATTGAGAATTGAGGATTCAGGATTGAGGATTGAAGATAGAGGATTGGGTATTGAGGATTGAAGAATGAGGATTGAGGATTGAGGATTGAGGATTGAGGATTGAAGATAGATAATTGGGTATTGAGGATTGAAGAATGAGGATTGAGGATTGAGGATTGAGGATTGAGAATTGAAGATTGAGGATTGAGGATTGAGGATTGAGTATGGAGGATTGAAGATTGAGTATTGAGGATTGAAGATTGAGGATTGAGGATTGAGGATTGAAGATTGAATATTGATGATAGAAGATTGAGGATTGAGGATTGAGGATTGAGGATTGACGATTGAGGACTGAGTATTGAGGATTGAAAATTGAGGATTGAGGATTGGTGATTGAAGATTCAGTATTGAGGATTGAAGATTGAGTATTGAGAATTGAGGATTGAGGATTGACTATGAGGGCTGAGGGTTGAGGATTGCGGTTTGAGGACTGAGGACTGGGGTTGAGGATTGAGAATTGAGGATTGAAGATTTAGGATTGAAGATTGAGGACTGGGTATTGAGGATTGAAGAATGAGGATTGAGGATTGAGGATTGAGGATTGAGGATTGAGGATTGAAGATTGAGGATTGAGGATTGAGGATTGAGGATTGAAGAATGAGGATTGAGGATTGAGGATTGAGGTTTGAAGATTGATTATTGAGGATTGAATATTGAGGATTGAGGATTGAGGATTGAGGATTGAGGTTTGAGGATGAGAGCTCAGCGTTGAGGATTGAGGTTTGAGGACTGAGGACTGAGGATTGAGTATTGAGACTTGAGGATTGAGGATTGAGGATTGAAGATTGAATATTGATGATAGAAGATTGAGGATTGAGGATTGAGGATTGGGGATTGACGATTGAGGACTGAGTATTGAGGATTGAAAATTGAGGATTGAGGATTGATTATTGAAGATTCAGTATTGAGGATTGAAGATTGAGGATTGAGGTTTGAGGATTGAGGATGAGAGCTGAGCGTTGAGGATTGAGGTTTGAGGACTGAGGACTGAGGATTGAGTATTGAGACTTGAGGATTGAGGATTGAGTATTGAAGATTCAGGATTGATGACTGACGATTGAGAATTGAGGGTTGATGATTGCGGATTGAGGATTGAAGATTGAATATTGAGGATTGAATATTGAGGATTGAGGATTGAGGGTTGAGGATTGAAGATTGAGAATTGAGGATTGAGGATTGAAAATTGAGTATTGACGATTGAAGATTGAGGATTGAGGATTGAGGATTGGAAATTGAGGACTGAGTGTTGAGGGTTGTGTGATGGGCATTGATGTTTGTGGGTGGTGATTTGAAGATTGAACATTGAGGATTGAGTGTTGAAAACTAAGAATTCAGGATATTCTACTGAGTATTGAGAATTGAGTATTGATGATTGAGTATTGAGGATTGATGGTTGGGGGTTGTGTGTTGAATATTGAGGATTGGCTGATTGAGTATTGAAGATTGATGACTGAGGACTGAGGATTGAGTATTGAGGATTGAGGATTGAGTATTGATGATTCAGGATTGAAGTTTGAGTATTGATGATTGAAGATTGCGGATTGATTATTAAGGGTTGAGGATTGAGGGAGAGGACTGAGGGTTGAGGACTGAGGACTGAGGATTGAGTGCTGAGGATTGAGGGTTGAGGATTGAGGATTGAGGATTGAGGATTGAGGATGAGGGCTGAGGTTTGAGGTTTGAGGTTTGAGTATTGAATCGTGAGAATTCAGGATATTCTATTGAGTATTGAGGATTGAGGATTGAGGATTGAGTATTGAGGATTGAGGATGAGAGCTGAGCGTTGAGGATTGAGGTTTGAGGACTGTGGACTGAGTATTGAGGATTGAGAATTGAGGATCGAGGATTGAGTATTGAAGATTGAGAATTGATGATTGAAGGTTGAGGATTGAGGAATGAGGATTGAGGATTGAGGATGAGGGCTGAGAGCTGAGGATTGATGGTTGAGGTTTTAGGACTGAGGACTGAGGATTGAGGATTGAGAATTGAGTATTTAGGATTGAGGATTGAAGATTGAAGATTGAGGATTGATGATTGAGGATTTAGGATTGAATATTGAGGATTGAGGATTGAGGATTGAGGATTGGGGATTGAGGATGAGAGCTGAGAGTTGAGGATTGAGGTTTGAGGACTGAGGACTGAGGATTGAGTTTTGAGAATTGAGGATTGAGGATTGAGTATTGAAGATTGAGGATTGGTTATTGAGGATTGAAGGATGAGGCTTGAGGATTCAGGATTGAGGATTGAGGATTGAAGATTGAGTATTGAGGTTTGAAGGCTGACGATTGAGGGTTGAGGATTGAGGATTGAGGATTGAGGATTGAGGATTGACAATTGATTGTTGAGGACTGAGGGCTAAAGATTGAAGATTCGGGATTGAGAATTGTGAATTGAGGATGGGGACTGAGGGTTGAGGATTGAGGATTGAGGATTGAGGGGAGAGGATTGACGATTGAGTATTGAAGATTGAGGATTGATGACTGACGATTGAGAATTGAGGATTGATGATTGCGGATTGAGGATTGAAGATTGAGTATTGAGGATAGAATATTGAGGATTGAGGATTGAGGGTTGAGGAATGAAGATTGAGAATTGAGGATTGAAGTTTGAGTATTGATGATTGAAGATTGCGGATTGATTATTAATGGTTGAGGATTGAGGGCGAGGACTGAGGGTTGAGGATTGAGGACTGAGGGTTGAGGATTGAATATTGAGGATTGTGGATTGAGGATTGAGGATTGAGGATTGAAGATTAGAGGATTGGGGATTGAGGATTGACGAATGAGGATTGAGTATTGAGGATTAAGAATTGAGGATTGAGGATTGAGGATTGAAGATTCAGTATTGAGGATTGAAGATTGAGGATTGAGGATTGAGGATTGAGGATTGACTTTGAGGGCTGAGGGTTGAGGATTGTGGTTTGAGGACTGAGGACTGAGGATTGAGGATTGAGAATTGAGGATTCAGGATTGAGGATTGAAGATAGAGGATTGGGTATTGAGGATTGAAGAATGAGGTTTGAGGATTGAGGATTGAGGATTGAGGATTGAAGATAGATAATTGGGTATTGAGGATTGAAGAATGAGGATTGAGGATTGAGGATTGAGGATTGAGAATTGAAGATTGAGGATTGAGGATTGAGGATTGAGTATGGAGGATTGAAGATTGAGTATTGAGGATTGAAGATTGAGGATTGAGGATTGAAGATTGAGTATTGAGGTTTGAAGACTGACGATTGAGGGTTGAGGATTGAGGATTGAGGATTGAGGATTGAGGATTGAGGATTGAGGATTGAAGATTGAAGATTGAGGATTGGGTATTGAGGATTGAACATTGAGGATTGAGGATTGAGGATTGAGGATTGAGGATTGAGGATTGAGGATTGTATATTGATGATAGAAGATTGAGGATTGAGGATTGAGGATTGAGGATTGACGATTGAGGACTGAGTATTGAGGATTGAAAATTGAGGATTGAGGATTGGTGATTGAAGATTCAGTATTGAGGATTGAAGATTGAGTATTGAGAATTGAGGATTGAGGATTGACTATGAGGGCTGAGGGTTGAGGATTGCGGTTTGAGGACTGAGGACTGGGGATTGAGGATTGAGAATTGAGGATTGAAGATTTAGGATTGAAGATTGAGGACTGGGTATTGAGGATTGAAGAATGAGGATTGAGGATTGAGGATTGAGGATTGAGGATTGAGGATTGAAGATTGAGGATTGAGGATTGAGCATTGAGGATTGAAGAATGAGGATTGAGGATTGAGGATTGAGGTTCGAAGATTGATTATTGAGGATTGAATATTGAGGATTGAGGATTGAGGATTGAGGATTGAGGTTTGAGGATGAGAGCTGAGCGTTGAGGATTGAGGTTTGAGGACTGAGGACTGAGGATTGAGTATTGAGACTTGAGGATTGAGGATTGAGTATTGAGGATTGAAGATTGAGGATTGGGTATTGAGGATTGAACATTGAGGATTGAGGATTGTGGATTGAGGATTGAGGATTGAGGATTGAAGATTGAATATTGATGATAGAAGATTGAGGATTGAGGATTGAGGATTGGGGATTGACGATTGAGGACTGAGTATTGAGGATTGAAAATTGAGGATTGAGGATTGATTATTGAAGATTCAGTATTGAGGATTGAAGATTGAGTATTGAGAATTGAGGATTGAGGATTGACTATGAGGCCTGAGGGTTGAGGATTGCGGTTTGAGGACTGAGGACTGGGGATTGATGTTTGAGAATTGAGGATTGAAGATTTAGGATTGAAGATTGAGGACTGGGTATTGAGGATTGAAGAATGAGGATTGAGGATTGAGGATTGAGGATTGAGGATTGAAGATTGAGGATTGAGGATTGAGAATTGAGGATTGAAGAATGAGGATTGAGGATTCAGGATTGAGGATTGAAGATTGATTATTGAGGATTGAATATTGAGGATTGAGGATTGAGGATTGAGGTTTGAGGATTGAGGATGAGAGCTGAGCGTTGAGGATTGAGGTTTGAGGACTGAGGACTGAGGATTGAGTATTGAGACTTGAGGATTGAGGATTGAGTATTGAAGATTGAGGATTGATGACTGACGATTGAGAATTGAGGATTGATGATTGCGGATTGAGGATTGAAGATTGAATATTGAGGATTGAATATTGAGGATTGAGGATTGAGAGTTGAGGATTGAAGGTTGAGAATTGAGGATTGAGGATTGAAAATTGAGTATTGACGATTGAAGATTGAGGATTGAGGATTGAGGATTGGAGATTGAGGACTGAGTGTTGAGGGTTGTGTGATGAGCATTGATGTTTGTGGGTGGTGATTTGAAGATTGAACATTGAGGATTGAGTGTTGAAAACTAAGAATTCAGGATATTCTACTGAGTATTGAGAATTGAGTATTGATGGTTGAGTATTGAGGATTGATGGTTGAGGGTTGTGTGTTGAATATTGAGGATTGGCTGATTGAGCATTGAAGATTGATGACTGAGGACTGAGGATTGAGTATTGAGGATTGAGGATTGAGTATTGATGATTCAGGATTGAAGTTTGAGTATTGATGGTTGAAGATTGCGGATTGATTATTAAGGGTTGAGGATTGAGGGCGAGGACTGAGGGTTGAGGACTGAGGACTGAGGATTGAGTGCTGAGGATTGAGGGTTGAGGATTGAGGATTGAGGATTGAGGATTGAGGATGAGGGCTGAGGTTTGAGGTTTGAGTATTGAATCGTGAGAATTCAGGATATTCTATTGAGTATTGAGGATTGAGTATTGAGGATTGAGTATTGAGGATTGAGGATGAGAGCTTAGCGTTGAGGATTGAGGTTTGAGGACTGTGGACTGAGTATTGAGGATTGAGAATTGAGGATCGAGGATTGAGTATTGAAGATTGAGAATTGAGGATTGAAGGTTGAGGATTGAGGAATGAGGATTGAGGATTGAGGATGAGGGCTGAGAGCTGAGGATTGATGGTTGAGGTTTTAGGACTGAGGACTGAGGATTGAGGATTGAGAATTGAGTATTTAGGATTGAGGATTGAAGATTGAAGATTGAGGATTGATGATTGAGGATTTAGGATTGAGGATTGAGGATTGAGGATTGAGGATTGAGGGTTGAGGATTGAGGAATGAGGATTGAGGATTGAGGATTGAGGATGGAGGATTGAAGATTGATTATTGAGGATTGAAGATTGAGGATTGAGTATTGAGGATTGAGGATTGAGGATTGAATATTGAGGATTGGGGATTGAGTGTTGAGGGTTGAGTGATGAGAATTAATGTTTGTGGATAGAGATTTCAAGATTGCAGATTGAGCATCGAGTATTGAAAACTGTGAATTGAGGATATTCTATTGAGGATTAAGGATTGACAACTGATTGTCGAGGATTTAGGTCTGAAGATTGAGGATTCATGATTGAGGATTCAGGATTGAGGTTTGAGGACTGTGGATTGAGGATTGGCTATTGCGGATTGAACATTGAGGATTGAGGATTGAGGATTGAGGACTCAGGATTGAGGACTGAATATTGAATATTGATGATTGAAGATTGAGGATTGAGGATTGAGGGCTGTGGATTGAGGACGAGGACTGAGGGTTGAGTATTGATGTTTGAGGTCTGAGGATTGAGGATTGAGGATTGAGAATTGAGGATTGTGGATTGAGGATACAAGATTGAGGATTGGGTATTGAGGATTGAAGAATGAGGATTGAGGATTGAGGATTGAGGATTGAGGATTGAAGATTAGTGATGAGGATTGAAGATTGAGGGTTGAGTATTGAGGATTGAATATTGAGGATTGAGGATTGAGGATTGAGGATTGAGGATTGAGGATTGAGGATTGAAGATTGAGTATTGAGTATTGAAGGTTGAGGATTGTGGGTTGAGGATTAAGGATTGAGGATTGAATATTGTAGATTGAGTATTGATGCCTGAGGATTGATGACTGAGGATTGACGACTGAGAATTGAGGATTGAGGATTGATGATTGAAGATTGAGTATTGAGGATTGAATATTGCGGATTGAGGATTGAGGATTGAGGATTGAGGATTGAGGATTGAGGATTGAAGATTGAGTATTGAGTATTGAAGGTTGAGGATTTTGGATTGAGGATTAAGGATTGAGGATTGAATATTGTAGATTGAGTATTGATGCCTGAGTATTGAGGATTGAGGATTGAGGATTGAAGATTGAGAATTGAGGATTGAAGATTGAGGATTGAGGATTGAGGATTGACGATGGAGGATGAGGGCTGAGGGTTGAGGATTGAGGATTGAGAAATGAGGATTGAGGATTGAGGATTGAGGATTGAAGATTGAGTATTGATGATTGAATATTGAGGATTGAGGATTGAGGTTTGAGGATTGAGGATTGAGGATTGAGGATTGAAGATTGAGTATTGAGGATTGAAGATTGAGGATTGAAGATTGAGTATTGATGATTGAATGTTGAGGATTGAGGATTGAGGATTGAGGATTGAGGATTGTGTATTGAGGATTGAGGAATGAGGATTGAGGATTGATGTTTGAGGATTGAGGATTGCAGATTGAGTATTGAGGATTGAAGATTGAGGATTCAGGATTGAGGATTGAGGAATGAGGATTGAAGATTGAGTATTGAGGATTGAAGATTGAGGATAGAGGATTGGGTACTGAGGATGGAGAATGAGGGCTGAGGGTTGAGGATTGAGGATTGAGAAATGAGGGTTGAAGATTGAGGATTGAAATTGAGGATTGGGTATTGAGGATTGAAGAATGAGTATTGAGGAATTAGGATTGAGGACTGAGGATTGATGATTGAAGATTGAGGATTGGGTATTGAGGATTGAAGAATGAGGATTGAGGACTGAGGATTGAGGATTGAGGATTGAAGATTGAGTGTTGAGGGTTGAAGATTGAGGATTGAGGATTGACGATTGAGGATTGAGGATTGAAGATTGAGTATTGAGGATTGAAGGTTGAGGATTGAGTATTGAGGATTGAAGATTGAGGATTGAAGATTGAGTATTGATGATTGAATGTTGAGGATTGAGGATTGAGGATTGAGGATTGAGGATTGTGTATTGAGGATTGAGGAATGAGGATTGAGGATTGATGTTCGAGGATTGAGGATTGAGGATTGAGGATTGAAGATTGAGGATTGGGTATTGAGGATTGAAGAATGAGGATTGAGGACTGAGGATTGAGGATTGAGGATTGAAGATTGAGTGTTGAGGATTGAAGATTGAAGATTGAGGTTTGAAGATTGAGTATTGATGATTGAATATTGAGGATTGAGGATTGAGGATTGAGGATTGAGGATTGAAATTGAGGGTTGGGTATTGAGGATTGAAGAATGAGGATTGAGGAATTAGGATTGAGGATTGAGGTTTGAGGAACGAGGATTGAGGATTGAGGATTGAGGACTAAGGATTGACGATTGAGTATTGAAGATTGAGGATTGATGACTGAGGATTGACGACTGAGAATTGAGGATTGAGGATTGATGATTGAAGATTGAGTATTGAGGATTGAATATTGCGGATTGAGGATTGAGGATTGAGGATTGAGGATTGAGGATTGAGGATTGAAGATTGAGTATTGAGTATTGAAGGTTGAGGATTGTGGATTGGGGATTAAGGATTGAGGATTGAATATTGAAGATTGAGTATTGATGCCTGAGGATTGAGGATTGAGGATTGAGGATTGAGGATTGAGGATTGAAGATTGAGTATTGAGGATTGAAGATTGAGGTTTGAAAATTGAGTATTGATGATTGAATATTGAGGATTGAGGATTGAGGATTGAGGATTGAGGATTGAGGATTGACGATTGAAGATTGAGTATTGATGATTGAATATTGAGGATTGAGGATTGAGGTTTGAGGATTGAGGATTGAGGATTGAGGATTGAGGATTGAGTATTGAAGATTGAGTATTGATGCCTGAGGATTGAGTATCGAGGATTGAGGATTGAGGATTGGAGATTGATTATTGAGGAATGAAGATTGAGGATTGAGGATTGAGAATTGAGAATTGAGAATTGAGTATGAGGACTGAGGGTTGAGGATTGAGGTTTGAGGAATGAGGATTGAGGGTTGGGTAATGAGGATTGAGGATTGAGGATTGAGGATTGAGCATTGAAGATTGAGTATTGATGCCTGAGGATTGATGATTGAGGATTGATGATTGAGAATCGAGGATTGAAGATTGAGAATTGAGGATTGAAGATTGAGGATTGAGGATTGAGGATTGACGATGGAGGATGAGGGCTGAGGGTTGAGGATCGAGGATTGAGAAATGAGGATTGAGGATTGAGGATTGAAATTGAGGACTGGGTATTGAGGATTGAAGAATGAGGATTGAGGAATTAGGATTGAGGATTGAGGATTGAGGATTGAGGACTGAGGATTGGGTATTGAGGATTGAAGAATGAGGATTGAGGATTGAGGATTGAGGATTGAGGATTGAAGATTAGTGATGAGGATTGAAGATTGAGGGTTGAGTATTGAGGATTGAATATTGAGGATTGAAGATTGAGGATTGAGGATTGAGGATTGAGGATTGAGGATTGAAGATTGAGTATTGAGTATTGAAGGTTGAGGATTGTGGGTTGAGGATTAAGGATTGAGGATTGAATATTGTAGATTGAGTATTGATGCCTGAGGATTGATGACTGAGGATTGACGACTGAGAATTGAGGTTTGAGGATTGATGATTGAAGATTGAGTATTGAGGATTGAGGATTGAGGATTGAGGATTGAGGATTGAGGATTGAAGATTGAGGATTGGGAATTGAAGATTGAGTATTGAGGATTCAAGATTGAGGATTGAGGATTGAGGATTGAGGATTGAGGATTGAGGATTGAGGATTGCGGATTGAGGATTGAAGATTGTGTATTGAGGATTGAATACTGAGGATTGTGGATTGAGGATTGAGGATTGAGGATTGAAAATTAAGGATTGGGGATTGAGGATTGACGATTGAGGATTGAGTATTGAGGATTAAGGATTGAGGATTGAGGATTGAGGATTGAAGATTGTGGACTAGGGATTGAGGATTGAAGATTGAGGATTAAGGATTGAGGATTGGGGATTGGGGATCTAGGATTGGAGATTGATTATTGAGGATTGAAGAATGAGGGTTGATGATTGAGGATCAAGAATTGAGAATTGAAGATTGAGGATTGAGGACTGAGGATTGAGTATTGAGGATTGAAGATTGAGGATTGGGGATTGAGGATTGTCGATTGAGGATTGAGTATTGAGGATTGAGAATTGAGGATTGAGCATTGCAGATTGAGTATTGAGGATTGACGGTTGAGGATTGAGAATTGAGGTTTGAGGATTGACGATGAGGGCTGAGGGTTGAGGATTGAGGATTGAGGACTGAGGACTGAGGATTGAGTCTTGAGGATTGAGGGTTGAGGATTGTGGATTGACGATTGAGGATTGAGGATGAGGGCTGAGGTTTGAGGTTTGAGGTTTGAGTATTGAATCGTGAGAATTCAGGATATTCTATTGAGTATTGAGGATTGAGGATTGAGGATTGAGGATTGAGGATTGAGGATGAGAGCTGTGTGTTGAGGATTGAGGTTTGAGGACTGTGGACTGAGGATTGAGGATTGAGAATTGAGGATTGAGGATTGAGTATTCAAGATTGAGAATTGAGGATTGAAGGCTGAGGATTGAGGAATGAGGATTGTGGATTGAGGATGAGGGCTGAGGGTAGATGGTTGAGGTTTTAGGACTGAGGACTGAGGATTGAGGATTGAGAATTGAGGATTTAGGATTGAGGATTGAAGATTGAGGATTGGGTATTGAGTATTGAAGAATGAGGATTGAGGATTGAGGATTGAGGATTGAAGATTGAGGATTGGGGATTGAGGATTGAGGATTGAGCATTGAAAATTAAGGATTGGGGATTGAGGATTGACGATTGAGGATTGAGTATTGAGGATTAAGAATTGAGGATTGAGGATTGGGGACGGAGAGCTGAGGGTTGAGTGATAGGAATTGATGTTTGTGGATAGAGATTTAAAGATTGCAGATTGAGTATTGAGTATTGAAAACTTTGAATTGATGATATTCTATTGAGGATTGAGAATTGACAACTGATTGTTGAGGATTTAGGTCTGAAGATTGAGGATTCAGGATTGAGGATTCAGGATTGAGGTTTGAGGACTGAGGATTGAGGATTGGCTATTGCGGATTGAACATTGAGGATTGAGGATTGAGGATTGAGGACTGAGGATTGAGGACTGAAGATTGAATATTGATGATTCAAGATTGAGGATTGAGGATTGAGGGCTGTGGATTGAGGACGAGGACTGAGGGTTGATGTTTGAGGTCTGAGGATTGAGGATTGAGGATTGAGAATTGAGGATTGTGGATTGAGGATACAAGATTAAGGATTGGGGATTGAGGATTGAAGAATGAGGATTGAGTATTGAGGATTAAGAATTGAGGATTGAGGATTGAGGATTGAAGATTCAGTATTGAGGATTGAAGATTGAGGATTGAGGATTGAGGATTGAGGATTGACTTTGAGGGCTGAGGGTTGAGGATTGTGGTTTGAGGACTGAGGACTGAGGATTGAGGATTGAGAATTGAGGATTCAGGATTGAGGATTGAAGATAGAGGATTGGGTATTGAGGATTGAAGAATGAGGATTGAGGATTGAGGATTGAGGATTGAGGATTGAAGATAGATAATTGGGTATTGAGGATTGAAGAATGAGGATTGAGGATTGAGGATTGAGGATTGAGAATTGAAGATTGAGGATTGAGGATTGAGGATTGAGTATGGAGGATTGAAGATTGAGTATTGAGGATTGAAGATTGAGGATTGAGGATTGAGGATTGAAGATTGAATATTGATGATAGAAGATTGAGGATTGAGGATTGAGGATTGAGGATTGACGATTGAGGACTGAGTATTGAGGATTGAAAATTGAGGATTGAGGATTGGTGATTGAAGATTCAGTATTGAGGATTGAAGATTGAGTATTGAGAATTGAGGATTGAGGATTGACTATGAGGGCTGAGGGTTGAGGATTGCGGTTTGAGGACTGAGGACTGGGGTTGAGGATTGAGAATTGAGGATTGAAGATTTAGGATTGAAGATTGAGGACTGGGTATTGAGGATTGAAGAATGAGGATTGAGGATTGAGGATTGAGGATTGAGGATTGAGGATTGAAGATTGAGGATTGAGGATTGAGGATTGAGGATTGAAGAATGAGGATTGAGGATTGAGGATTGAGGTTTGAAGATTGATTATTGAGGATTGAATATTGAGGATTGAGGATTGAGGATTGAGGATTGAGGTTTGAGGATGAGAGCTCAGCGTTGAGGATTGAGGTTTGAGGACTGAGGACTGAGGATTGAGTATTGAGACTTGAGGATTGAGGATTGAGGATTGAAGATTGAATATTGATGATAGAAGATTGAGGATTGAGGATTGAGGATTGGGGATTGACGATTGAGGACTGAGTATTGAGGATTGAAAATTGAGGATTGAGGATTGATTATTGAAGATTCAGTATTGAGGATTGAAGATTGAGGATTGAGGTTTGAGGATTGAGGATGAGAGCTGAGCGTTGAGGATTGAGGTTTGAGGACTGAGGACTGAGGATTGAGTATTGAGACTTGAGGATTGAGGATTGAGTATTGAAGATTCAGGATTGATGACTGACGATTGAGAATTGAGGGTTGATGATTGCGGATTGAGGATTGAAGATTGAATATTGAGGATTGAATATTGAGGATTGAGGATTGAGGGTTGAGGATTGAAGATTGAGAATTGAGGATTGAGGATTGAAAATTGAGTATTGACGATTGAAGATTGAGGATTGAGGATTGAGGATTGGAAATTGAGGACTGAGTGTTGAGGGTTGTGTGATGGGCATTGATGTTTGTGGGTGGTGATTTGAAGATTGAACATTGAGGATTGAGTGTTGAAAACTAAGAATTCAGGATATTCTACTGAGTATTGAGAATTGAGTATTGATGATTGAGTATTGAGGATTGATGGTTGGGGGTTGTGTGTTGAATATTGAGGATTGGCTGATTGAGTATTGAAGATTGATGACTGAGGACTGAGGATTGAGTATTGAGGATTGAGGATTGAGTATTGATGATTCAGGATTGAAGTTTGAGTATTGATGATTGAAGATTGCGGATTGATTATTAAGGGTTGAGGATTGAGGGAGAGGACTGAGGGTTGAGGACTGAGGACTGAGGATTGAGTGCTGAGGATTGAGGGTTGAGGATTGAGGATTGAGGATTGAGGATTGAGGATGAGGGCTGAGGTTTGAGGTTTGAGGTTTGAGTATTGAATCGTGAGAATTCAGGATATTCTATTGAGTATTGAGGATTGAGGATTGAGGATTGAGTATTGAGGATTGAGGATGAGAGCTGAGCGTTGAGGATTGAGGTTTGAGGACTGTGGACTGAGTATTGAGGATTGAGAATTGAGGATCGAGGATTGAGTATTGAAGATTGAGAATTGATGATTGAAGGTTGAGGATTGAGGAATGAGGATTGAGGATTGAGGATGAGGGCTGAGAGCTGAGGATTGATGGTTGAGGTTTTAGGACTGAGGACTGAGGATTGAGGATTGAGAATTGAGTATTTAGGATTGAGGATTGAAGATTGAAGATTGAGGATTGATGATTGAGGATTTAGGATTGAATATTGAGGATTGAGGATTGAGGATTGAGGATTGGGGATTGAGGATGAGAGCTGAGAGTTGAGGATTGAGGTTTGAGGACTGAGGACTGAGGATTGAGTTTTGAGAATTGAGGATTGAGGATTGAGTATTGAAGATTGAGGATTGGTTATTGAGGATTGAAGGATGAGGCTTGAGGATTCAGGATTGAGGATTGAGGATTGAAGATTGAGTATTGAGGTTTGAAGGCTGACGATTGAGGGTTGAGGATTGAGGATTGAGGATTGAGGATTGAGGATTGACAATTGATTGTTGAGGACTGAGGGCTAAAGATTGAAGATTCGGGATTGAGAATTGTGAATTGAGGATGGGGACTGAGGGTTGAGGATTGAGGATTGAGGATTGAGGGGAGAGGATTGACGATTGAGTATTGAAGATTGAGGATTGATGACTGACGATTGAGAATTGAGGATTGATGATTGCGGATTGAGGATTGAAGATTGAGTATTGAGGATAGAATATTGAGGATTGAGGATTGAGGGTTGAGGAATGAAGATTGAGAATTGAGGATTGAAGTTTGAGTATTGATGATTGAAGATTGCGGATTGATTATTAATGGTTGAGGATTGAGGGCGAGGACTGAGGGTTGAGGATTGAGGACTGAGGGTTGAGGATTGAATATTGAGGATTGTGGATTGAGGATTGAGGATTGAGGATTGAAGATTAGAGGATTGGGGATTGAGGATTGACGAATGAGGATTGAGTATTGAGGATTAAGAATTGAGGATTGAGGATTGAGGATTGAAGATTCAGTATTGAGGATTGAAGATTGAGGATTGAGGATTGAGGATTGAGGATTGACTTTGAGGGCTGAGGGTTGAGGATTGTGGTTTGAGGACTGAGGACTGAGGATTGAGGATTGAGAATTGAGGATTCAGGATTGAGGATTGAAGATAGAGGATTGGGTATTGAGGATTGAAGAATGAGGTTTGAGGATTGAGGATTGAGGATTGAGGATTGAAGATAGATAATTGGGTATTGAGGATTGAAGAATGAGGATTGAGGATTGAGGATTGAGGATTGAGAATTGAAGATTGAGGATTGAGGATTGAGGATTGAGTATGGAGGATTGAAGATTGAGTATTGAGGATTGAAGATTGAGGATTGAGGATTGAAGATTGAGTATTGAGGTTTGAAGACTGACGATTGAGGGTTGAGGATTGAGGATTGAGGATTGAGGATTGAGGATTGAGGATTGAGGATTGAAGATTGAAGATTGAGGATTGGGTATTGAGGATTGAACATTGAGGATTGAGGATTGAGGATTGAGGATTGAGGATTGAGGATTGAGGATTGTATATTGATGATAGAAGATTGAGGATTGAGGATTGAGGATTGAGGATTGACGATTGAGGACTGAGTATTGAGGATTGAAAATTGAGGATTGAGGATTGGTGATTGAAGATTCAGTATTGAGGATTGAAGATTGAGTATTGAGAATTGAGGATTGAGGATTGACTATGAGGGCTGAGGGTTGAGGATTGCGGTTTGAGGACTGAGGACTGGGGATTGAGGATTGAGAATTGAGGATTGAAGATTTAGGATTGAAGATTGAGGACTGGGTATTGAGGATTGAAGAATGAGGATTGAGGATTGAGGATTGAGGATTGAGGATTGAGGATTGAAGATTGAGGATTGAGGATTGAGCATTGAGGATTGAAGAATGAGGATTGAGGATTGAGGATTGAGGTTCGAAGATTGATTATTGAGGATTGAATATTGAGGATTGAGGATTGAGGATTGAGGATTGAGGTTTGAGGATGAGAGCTGAGCGTTGAGGATTGAGGTTTGAGGACTGAGGACTGAGGATTGAGTATTGAGACTTGAGGATTGAGGATTGAGTATTGAGGATTGAAGATTGAGGATTGGGTATTGAGGATTGAACATTGAGGATTGAGGATTGTGGATTGAGGATTGAGGATTGAGGATTGAAGATTGAATATTGATGATAGAAGATTGAGGATTGAGGATTGAGGATTGGGGATTGACGATTGAGGACTGAGTATTGAGGATTGAAAATTGAGGATTGAGGATTGATTATTGAAGATTCAGTATTGAGGATTGAAGATTGAGTATTGAGAATTGAGGATTGAGGATTGACTATGAGGCCTGAGGGTTGAGGATTGCGGTTTGAGGACTGAGGACTGGGGATTGATGTTTGAGAATTGAGGATTGAAGATTTAGGATTGAAGATTGAGGACTGGGTATTGAGGATTGAAGAATGAGGATTGAGGATTGAGGATTGAGGATTGAGGATTGAAGATTGAGGATTGAGGATTGAGAATTGAGGATTGAAGAATGAGGATTGAGGATTCAGGATTGAGGATTGAAGATTGATTATTGAGGATTGAATATTGAGGATTGAGGATTGAGGATTGAGGTTTGAGGATTGAGGATGAGAGCTGAGCGTTGAGGATTGAGGTTTGAGGACTGAGGACTGAGGATTGAGTATTGAGACTTGAGGATTGAGGATTGAGTATTGAAGATTGAGGATTGATGACTGACGATTGAGAATTGAGGATTGATGATTGCGGATTGAGGATTGAAGATTGAATATTGAGGATTGAATATTGAGGATTGAGGATTGAGAGTTGAGGATTGAAGGTTGAGAATTGAGGATTGAGGATTGAAAATTGAGTATTGACGATTGAAGATTGAGGATTGAGGATTGAGGATTGGAGATTGAGGACTGAGTGTTGAGGGTTGTGTGATGAGCATTGATGTTTGTGGGTGGTGATTTGAAGATTGAACATTGAGGATTGAGTGTTGAAAACTAAGAATTCAGGATATTCTACTGAGTATTGAGAATTGAGTATTGATGGTTGAGTATTGAGGATTGATGGTTGAGGGTTGTGTGTTGAATATTGAGGATTGGCTGATTGAGCATTGAAGATTGATGACTGAGGACTGAGGATTGAGTATTGAGGATTGAGGATTGAGTATTGATGATTCAGGATTGAAGTTTGAGTATTGATGGTTGAAGATTGCGGATTGATTATTAAGGGTTGAGAATTGAGGGCGAGGACTGAGGGTTGAGGACTGAGGACTGAGGATTGAGTGCTGAGGATTGAGGGTTGAGGATTGAGGATTGAGGATTGAGGATTGAGGATGAGGGCTGAGGTTTGAGGTTTGAGTATTGAATCGTGAGAATTCAGGATATTCTATTGAGTATTGAGGATTGAGTATTGAGGATTGAGTATTGAGGATTGAGGATGAGAGCTTAGCGTTGAGGATTGAGGTTTGAGGACTGTGGACTGAGTATTGAGGATTGAGAATTGAGGATCGAGGATTGAGTATTGAAGATTGAGAATTGAGGATTGAAGGTTGAGGATTGAGGAATGAGGATTGAGGATTGAGGATGAGGGCTGAGAGCTGAGGATTGATGGTTGAGGTTTTAGGACTGAGGACTGAGGATTGAGGATTGAGAATTGAGTATTTAGGATTGAGGATTGAAGATTGAAGATTGAGGATTGATGATTGAGGATTTAGGATTGAGGATTGAGGATTGAGGATTGAGGATTGAGGGTTGAGGATTGAGGAATGAGGATTGAGGATTGAGGATTGAGGATGGAGGATTGAAGATTGATTATTGAGGATTGAAGATTGAGGATTGAGTATTGAGGATTGAGGATTGAGGATTGAATATTGAGGATTGGGGATTGAGTGTTGAGGGTTGAGTGATGAGAATTAATGTTTGTGGATAGAGATTTCAAGATTGCAGATTGAGCATCGAGTATTGAAAACTGTGAATTGAGGATATTCTATTGAGGATTAAGGATTGACAACTGATTGTCGAGGATTTAGGTCTGAAGATTGAGGATTCATGGTTGAGGATTCAGGATTGAGGTTTGAGGACTGAGGATTGAGGATTGGCTATTGCGGATTGAACATTGAGGATTGAGGATTGAGGATTGAGGACTCAGGATTGAGGACTGAAGATTGAATATTGATGATTGAAGATTGAGGATTGAGGATTGAGGGCTGTGGATTGAGGACGAGGACTGAGGGTTGAGTATTGATGTTTGAGGTCTGAGGATTGAGGATTGAGGATTGAGAATTGAGGATTGTGGATTGAGGATACAAGATTGAGGATTGGGTATTGAGGATTGAAGAATGAGGATTGAGGATTGAGGATTGAGGATTGAGGATTGAAGATTAGTGATGAGGATTGAAGATTGAGGGTTGAGTATTGAGGATTGAATATTGAGGATTGAGGATTGAGGATTGAGGATTGAGGATTGAGGATTGAGGATTGAAGATTGAGTATTGAGTATTGAAGGTTGAGGATTGTGGGTTGAGGATTAAGGATTGAGGATTGAATATTGTAGATTGAGTATTGATGCCTGAGGATTGATGACTGAGGATTGACGACTGAGAATTGAGGATTGAGGATTGATGATTGAAGATTGAGTATTGAGGATTGAATATTGCGGATTGAGGATTGAGGATTGAGGATTGAGGATTGAGGATTGAGGATTGAAGATTGAGTATTGAGTATTGAAGGTTGAGGATTTTGGATTGAGGATTAAGGATTGAGGATTGAATATTGTAGATTGAGTATTGATGCCTGAGTATTGAGGATTGAGGATTGAGGATTGAGGATTGAGGATTGAAGATTGAGTATTGAGGATTGAAGATTGAGGTTTGAAAATTGAGTATTGACGATTGAATATTGAGGATTGAGGATTGAGGATTGAGGATTGAGGATTGAGGATTGAGGATTGAGGATTGAAGATTGAGTATTGATGATTGAATATTGAGGATTGAGGATTGAGGTTTGAGGATTGAGGATTGGGGATTGAGGATTGAGGATTCAGTATTGAAGATTGAGTATTGATGCCTGAGGATTGAGGATCGAGGATTGAGGATTGAGGATTGGAGATTGACTATTGAGGATTTAAGATTGAGGATTGAGGATTGAGGATCGAGAATTGAGAATTGAGTATGAGGACTGAGGGTTGAGGATTGAGGTTCGAGGAATGAGGACTGAGGTTTGGGGAATGAGGATTGAGGATTGAGGGTTGAGGATTGAGGATTGAAGATTGAGTATTGAGGATTGAAGATTGAGGGTTGAAGATTGAGTATTGATGATTGAATATTGAGGATTGAGGATTGAGGATTGAGGATTGAGGATTGAGGATAGAGGATTGAGGATTGAAGATTGAGTATTGATGATTGAATATTGAGGATTGAGGATTGAGGTTTGAGGATTGAGGACGAGGACTGACGGTAGAGGATTTAGGTTTGAGGATTGAGGATTGAGGACTGAGGATTGAGGATGAGTGCTAAGCGTCGGGGATTGAGGTTCGACGACTGAGGACTGAGGATTGAGGATTGAGAATTGAGGATTGATGTTTGAGGATTGAAGATTGAGGATTGGGTAATGAGGATTGAAGAATGAGAATTGAGAATTGAGGATTGAGGATTGAGGATTGAAGATTGAGTATTGATGATTGAATATTGAGGATTGAGGATTGAGGATTGAGGATTGAAGATTGAGTATTGAGGATTGAAGATTGAGGATTGAGTATCGAAGATTGAGGATTCAGGGTTGAAAATTGAGGATTGAAGATTGAGGATTGGGTATTGAGGGTTGAAGAATGAGGATTGAGGATTGAGGATTGAGGATTGAGAGTTGAAGATTGAGTGTTGAGGATTGAAGATTGAGGATTGAGGATTGAGGATTGAGGTTTGAGGAATGAGGATTGAGTGTTGGGTAATGAGGATTGAGGATTGAGGATTGAGGATTGAGCATTGAAGATTGAGGATTGATGACTGAGGATTGACGACTGAGGATTGAGGATTGAGGATTGCTGATTGAAGATTGAGTATTGAGGATTGAATATTGCGGATTGAGGATTGAGGATTGAGAATTGAGGATTGAGGATTGAGGATTGAAGATTGAGTATTGAGTGTTGAAGGTTGAGGATTGTGGATTGAGAATTAAGGATTGAGGATTGAATATTGTAGATTGAGTATTGATGCCTGAGGATTGAGGATTGAGGATTGAGGGTTGAGGATTGAGGATTGAAGATTGAGTATTGAGGATTGAAGATTGAGGGTTGAAGATTGAGTATTGATGATTGAATATTGGGGATTGAGGATTGAGGATTGAGGATTGAGGATTGAGGATTGAGGATAGAGGATTGAGGATTGAAGATTGAGTATTGATGATTGAATATTGAGGATTGAGGATTGAGGTTTGAGGATTGAGGACGAGGACTGACGGTAGAGGATTTAGGTTTGAGGATTGAGGATTGAGGACTGAGGATTGAGGATGAGTGCTAAGCGTCGGGGATTGAGGTTCGACGACTGAGGACTGAGGATTGAGGATTGAGAATTGTGGATTGATGTTTGAGGATTGAAGATTGAGGAATGGGTATTGATGATTGAAGAATGAGGATTGAGAATTGAGGATTGAGGATTGAGGATTGAAGATTGAGTATTGATGATTGAATATTGAGGATTGAGGATTGAGGATTGAGGATTGAAGATTGAGTATTGAGGATTGAAGATTGAGGATTGAGTATTGAAGATTGAGGATTCAGGGTTGAAAATTAAGGATTGAGGATTGAGGATTGAGGATTGAGGAATGACGATTGAAGGTTGAGTATTGAGGATTGAAGATTGAGGATAGAGGATTGTGTACTGAGGATGGAGGATGATGGCTGAGGGCTGAGGATTGAGGATTGAGAATTGAGGATTGCGGATTGAGGATTGAAATTGTGGATTGGGTACTGACGATTGAAGAATGAGGGTTGAGGAATTAGGATTGAGGATTGAGGATTGAGGATTGAAGATTGAGGGTTGGGTATTGAGGATAGAAGGATGAGGATTGAGGATTGAGGATAGAGGATTGAGGATTGAAGATTGAGTGTTGAGGATTGAAGATTGAGGATTGAGGATTGAGGATTGTGGATTGAAGATTGAGTATTGAGGATTGAAGATTGAGGATTGAGTATTGAGTATTGAGGATTCAGGGTTGAAGATTCAGGATTGAGGATTGAGGATTGAGGATTGAGGATTGAGGATTGAAAATTGAATATTGATGATTGAATATTGATGATTGAATATTGAGGACTGAGGATTGAGGGTTGTGGATTGAGGAAGAGGATTGAATATTTATGTTTGAGGTCTGAGGATTAAGGATTGAGGATTGAGAATTGAGGATTGAGGATTGAGGATTGAAGATTGAGGATTGGGTATTTAGGATTGAAGAATGAGGATTGAGGATTGAGGTTTGAGGATTGAGGGTTGAAGATTGAGTATTGATGATTGAATATTGAGGATTGAGGATTGAGGTTTGAGGATTGAGGATCAAGACTGAGGGTTGAGGATTGAGGTTTGAGGAACGAGGATTGAGGTTGAGGATTGAGGACTAAGGATTGACGATTGAGTATTGAAGATTGAGGATTGATGACTGAGGATTGACGACTGAGAATTGAGGATTGAGGATTGCTGATTGAAGATTGAGTATTGAGGATTGAATATTGCGGATTGAGGATTGTGGATTGAGGATTGGGAATTGAGGATTGAGGATTGAGGATTGAAGATTGAGTATTGAACGTTGAAGGTTGAGGATTGTGGATTGAGAATTAAGGATTGAGGATTGAATATTGTAGATTGAGTATTGATGCCTGAGGATTGAGGATTGAGGATTGAGGGTTGAGGATTGAGGATTGAAGATTGAGTATTGGGGATTGAAGATTGAGGGTTGAAGATTGAGTATTGATTATTGAATATTGAGGATTGAGGATTGAGGATTGAGGATTGAGGATTGAGGATAGAGGATTGAGGATTGAAGATTGAGTATTGATGATTGAATATTGAGGATTGAGGATTGAGGTTTGAGGATTGAGGACGAGGACTGACGGTAGAGGATTTAGGTTTGTGGATTGAGGATTGAGGACAGAGGATTGAGGATGAGTGCTAAGCGTCGGGGATTGAGGTTCGACGATTGAGGACTGAGGATTGAGGATTGAGAATTGAGGATTGATGTTTGAGGATTGAAGATTGAGGATTGGGTATTGAGGATTGAAGAATGAGAATTGAGAATTGAGGATTGAGGATTGAGGATTGAGGATTGAAGATTGAGTATTGATGATTGAATATTGAGGATTGAGGATTGAGGATTGAGGATTGAAGATTGAGTATTGAGGATTGAAGATTGAGGATTGAGTATTGAAGATTGAGGATTCACGGTTGAAAATTGAGGATTGAGGATTGAGGATTGAGGATTGAGGATTGAGGATTGAAGATTGAATATTGATGATTGAATATTGAGAATTGAGGATTGAGGATTGTGGATTGAGGACGAGGACTGAGGGTTGAATATTGATGTTTGAGGTCTGAGGATTATGGATTGAGGATTGAGAATTGAGGATTGAGGATTGAGGATTGAGGATTGAGGATTGAGGATTGAGGATTGAGGATTGAAGATTGAGTATTGAGTATTGAAGGTTGAGGATTGTGGATTGAGGATTAAGGATAGTGGATTGAATATTGTAGATTGAGTATTGATGCCTGAGGATTGAGGATTGAGGATTGAGGATTGAGGATTGAGGATTGAAGGTTGAGTATTGAGGATTGAAGATTGAGGATTGAAGATTGAGTATTGGTGATTGAATATTGAGGATTGAGGATTGAGGATTGAGGATTGAGGATTGGGTATTGAGGATTGAGTAATGAGGATTGAGGATTGAGGTTTGAGGATTGAGGATTGAAGATTGAGTATTGAGGATTGAAGATTGAGGATAGAGGATTGGGTACTGAGGATGGAGAATGAGGGCTGAGGGTTGAGGATTGAGGATTGAGAAATGAGGATTGAGGATTGAGGATTGAAATTGAGGATTGGGTATTGAGGATTGAAGAATGAGTATTGAGGAGTTAGGATTGAGGATTGAGGATTGAGGACTGAAGATTGAGGATTGGGTATTGAGGATTGAAGAATGAGGATTGAGGACTGAGGATTGAGGATTGAGGATTGAAGATTGAGTGTTGAGGATTGAAGATTGAGGATTGAGGATTGATGATTGAGGATTGAGGATTGAAGATTGAGTATTGAGGATTGAAGGTTGAGGATTGAGTATTGAGGATTGAGGATTCAGGGTTGAAGATTGAGGATTGAGGATTGAGGAATGAGGATTGAGGATTAAGGATTGAAGATTGAGTATTGAGGATTGAAGATTGAGGTTTGAAGATTGAGTATTGATGATTGAATATTGAGGATTGAGGATTGAGGATTGAGGATTGAGGATTGAGGATTGAAATTGAGGATTGGGTATTGAGGATTGAAGAATGAGGATTGAGGAATTAGGATTGAGGATTGAGGTTTGAGGAACGAGGATTGAGGATTGAGGATTGAGGACTAAGGATTGACGATTGAGTATTGAAGATTGAGGATTGATGACTGAGGATTGACGACTGAGAATTGAGGATTGAGGATTGAAGATTGAAGATTGAGTATTGAGGAATGAATATTGCGGATTGAGGATTGAGGATTGAGGATTGAGGATTGAGGATTGAGGATTGAGGATTGAAGATTGAGTATTGAGTATTGAACGTTGAGGATTGTGGATTGAGGATTAAGGATTGAGGATTGAATATTGAAGATTGAGTATTGATGCCTGAGGATTGAGGATTGAGGATTGAGGATTGAGGATTGAGGATTGAAGATTGAGTATTGAAGATTGAGTATAGATGCCTGAGGATTGAGGATTGAGGATTGATGATTGAGGATCGAGGATTGAAGATTGAGAATTGAGGATTGAAGATTGAGGATTGAGGATTGAGGATTGACGATGGAGGATGAGGGCTGAGGGTTGAGGATTGAGGATTGAGAAATGAGGATTGAGGATTGAGGATTGAGGATTGAAGATTGAGTATTGATGATTGAATATTGAGGATTGAGGATTGAGGTTTGAGGATTGAGGATTGAGGATTGAGGATTGAAGATTGAGTATTGAGGATTGAAGATTGAGGATTGAAGATTGAGTATTGATGATTGAATGTTGAGGATTGAGGATTGAGGATTGAGGATTGAGGATTGTGTATTGAGGATTGAGGAATGAGGATTGAGGATTGATGTTTGAGGATTGAGGATTGCAGATTGAGTATTGAGGATTGAAGATTGAGGATTCAGGATTGAGGATTGAGGAATGAGGATTGAAGATTGAGTATTGAGGATTGAAGATTGAGGATAGAGGATTGGGTACTGAGGATGGAGAATGAGGGCTGAGGGTTGAGGATTGAGGATTGAGAAATGAGGGTTGAAGATTGAGGATTGAAATTGAGGATTGGGTATTGAGGATTGAAGAATGAGTATTGAGGAATTAGGATTGAGGACTGAGGATTGATGATTGAAGATTGAGGATTGGGTATTGAGGATTGAAGAATGAGGATTGAGGACTGAGGATTGAGGATTGAGGATTGAAGATTGAGTGTTGAGGGTTGAAGATTGAGGATTGAGGATTGACGATTGAGGATTGAGGATTGAAGATTGAGTATTGAGGATTGAAGGTTGAGGATTGAGTATTGAGGATTGAAGATTGAGGATTGAAGATTGAGTATTGATGATTGAATGTTGAGGATTGAGGATTGAGGATTGAGGATTGAGGATTGTGTATTGAGGATTGAGGAATGAGGATTGAGGATTGATGTTCGAGGATTGAGGATTGAGGATTGAGGATTGAAGATTGAGGATTGGGTATTGAGGATTGAAGAATGAGGATTGAGGACTGAGGATTGAGGATTGAGGATTGAAGATTGAGTGTTGAGGATTGAAGATTGAAGATTGAGGTTTGAAGATTGAGTATTGATGATTGAATATTGAGGATTGAGGATTGAGGATTGAGGATTGAGGATTGAAATTGAGGGTTGGGTATTGAGGATTGAAGAATGAGGATTGAGGAATTAGGATTGAGGATTGAGGTTTGAGGAACGAGGATTGAGGATTGAGGATTGAGGACTAAGGATTGACGATTGAGTATTGAAGATTGAGGATTGATGACTGAGGATTGACGACTGAGAATTGAGGATTGAGGATTGATGATTGAAGATTGAGTATTGAGGATTGAATATTGCGGATTGAGGATTGAGGATTGAGGATTGAGGATTGAGGATTGAGGATTGAAGATTGAGTATTGAGTATTGAAGGTTGAGGATTGTGGATTGGGGATTAAGGATTGAGGATTGAATATTGAAGATTGAGTATTGATGCCTGAGGATTGAGGATTGAGGATTGAGGATTGAGGATTGAGGATTGAAGATTGAGTATTGAGGATTGAAGATTGAGGTTTGAAAATTGAGTATTGATGATTGAATATTGAGGATTGAGGATTGAGGATTGAGGATTGAGGATTGAGGATTGACGATTGAAGATTGAGTATTGATGATTGAATATTGAGGATTGAGGATTGAGGTTTGAGGATTGAGGATTGAGGATTGAGGATTGAGGATTGAGTATTGAAGATTGAGTATTGATGCCTGAGGATTGAGTATCGAGGATTGAGGATTGAGGATTGGAGATTGATTATTGAGGAATGAAGATTGAGGATTGAGGATTGAGAATTGAGAATTGAGAATTGAGTATGAGGACTGAGGGTTGAGGATTGAGGTTTGAGGAATGAGGATTGAGGGTTGGGTAATGAGGATTGAGGATTGAGGATTGAGGATTGAGCATTGAAGATTGAGTATTGATGCCTGAGGATTGATGATTGAGGATTGATGATTGAGAATCGAGGATTGAAGATTGAGAATTGAGGATTGAAGATTGAGGATTGAGGATTGAGGATTGACGATGGAGGATGAGGGCTGAGGGTTGAGGATCGAGGATTGAGAAATGAGGATTGAGGATTGAGGATTGAAATTGAGGACTGGGTATTGAGGATTGAAGAATGAGGATTGAGGAATTAGGATTGAGGATTGAGGATTGAGGATTGAGGACTGAGGATTGGGTATTGAGGATTGAAGAATGAGGATTGAGGATTGAGGATTGAGGATTGAGGATTGAAGATTAGTGATGAGGATTGAAGATTGAGGGTTGAGTATTGAGGATTGAATATTGAGGATTGAAGATTGAGGATTGAGGATTGAGGATTGAGGATTGAGGATTGAAGATTGAGTATTGAGTATTGAAGGTTGAGGATTGTGGGTTGAGGATTAAGGATTGAGGATTGAATATTGTAGATTGAGTATTGATGCCTGAGGATTGATGACTGAGGATTGACGACTGAGAATTGAGGTTTGAGGATTGATGATTGAAAATTGAGTATTGAGGATTGAGGATTGAGGATTGAGGATTGAGGATTGAGGATTGAAGATTGAGGATTGGGAATTGAAGATTGAGTATTGAGGATTCAAGATTGAGGATTGAGGATTGAGGATTGAGGATTGAGGATTGAGGATTGAGGATTGCGGATTGAGGATTGAAGATTGTGTATTGAGGATTGAATACTGAGGATTGTGGATTGAGGATTGAGGATTGAGGATTGAAAATTAAGGATTGGGGATTGAGGATTGACGATTGAGGATTGAGTATTGAGGATTAAGGATTGAGGATTGAGGATTGAGGATTGAAGATTGTGGACTAGGGATTGAGGATTGAAGATTGAGGATTAAGGATTGAGGATTGGGGATTGGGGATCTAGGATTGGAGATTGATTATTGAGGATTGAAGAATGAGGGTTGATGATTGAGGATCAAGAATTGAGAATTGAAGATTGAGGATTGAGGACTGAGGATTGAGTATTGAGGATTGAAGATTGAGGATTGGGGATTGAGGATTGTCGATTGAGGATTGAGTATTGAGGATTGAGAATTGAGGATTGAGCATTGCAGATTGAGTATTGAGGATTGACGGTTGAGGATTGAGAATTGAGGTTTGAGGATTGACGATGAGGGCTGAGGGTTGAGGATTGAGGATTGAGGACTGAGGACTGAGGATTGAGTCTTGAGGATTGAGGGTTGAGGATTGTGGATTGACGATTGAGGATTGAGGATGAGGGCTGAGGTTTGAGGTTGAGGTTTGAGTATTGAATCGTGAGAATTCAGGATATTCTATTGAGTATTGAGGATTGAGGATTGAGGATTGAGGATTGAGGATTGAGGATGAGAGCTGTGTGTTGAGGATTGAGGTTTGAGGACTGTGGACTGAGGATTGAGGATTGAGAATTGAGGATTGAGGATTGAGTATTCAAGATTGAGAATTGAGGATTGAAGGCTGAGGATTGAGGAATGAGGATTGTGGATTGAGGATGAGGGCTGAGGGTAGATGGTTGAGGTTTTAGGACTGAGGACTGAGGATTGAGGATTGAGAATTGAGGATTTAGGATTGAGGATTGAAGATTGAGGATTGGGTATTGAGTATTGAAGAATGAGGATTGAGGATTGAGGATTGAGGATTGAAGATTGAGGATTGGGGATTGAGGATTGAGGATTGAGCATTGAAAATTAAGGATTGGGGATTGAGGATTGACGATTGAGGATTGAGTATTGAGGATTAAGAATTGAGGATTGAGGATTGGGGACGGAGAGCTGAGGGTTGAGTGATAGGAATTGATGTTTGTGGATAGAGATTTAAAGATTGCAGATTGAGTATTGAGTATTGAAAACTTTGAATTGATGATATTCTATTGAGGATTGAGAATTGACAACTGATTGTTGAGGATTTAGGTCTGAAGATTGAGGATTCAGGATTGAGGATTCAGGATTGAGGTTTGAGGACTGAGGATTGAGGATTGGCTATTGCGGATTGAACATTGAGGATTGAGGATTGAGGATTGAGGACTGAGGATTGAGGACTGAAGATTGAATATTGATGATTCAAGATTGAGGATTGAGGATTGAGGGCTGTGGATTGAGGACGAGGACTGAGGGTTGATGTTTGAGGTCTGAGGATTGAGGATTGAGGATTGAGAATTGAGGATTGTGGATTGAGGATACAAGATTAAGGATTGGGGATTGAGGATTGAAGAATGAGGATTGAGTATTGAGGATTAAGAATTGAGGATTGAGGATTGAGGATTGAAGATTCAGTATTGAGGATTGAAGATTGAGGATTGAGGATTGAGGATTGAGGATTGACTTTGAGGGCTGAGGGTTGAGGATTGTGGTTTGAGGACTGAGGACTGAGGATTGAGGATTGAGAATTGAGGATTCAGGATTGAGGATTGAAGATAGAGGATTGGGTATTGAGGATTGAAGAATGAGGATTGAGGATTGAGGATTGAGGATTGAGGATTGAAGATAGATAATTGGGTATTGAGGATTGAAGAATGAGGATTGAGGATTGAGGATTGAGGATTGAGAATTGAAGATTGAGGATTGAGGATTGAGGATTGAGTATGGAGGATTGAAGATTGAGTATTGAGGATTGAAGATTGAGGATTGAGGATTGAGGATTGAAGATTGAATATTGATGATAGAAGATTGAGGATTGAGGATTGAGGATTGAGGATTGACGATTGAGGACTGAGTATTGAGGATTGAAAATTGAGGATTGAGGATTGGTGATTGAAGATTCAGTATTGAGGATTGAAGATTGAGTATTGAGAATTGAGGATTGAGGATTGACTATGAGGGCTGAGGGTTGAGGATTGCGGTTTGAGGACTGAGGACTGGGGTTGAGGATTGAGAATTGAGGATTGAAGATTTAGGATTGAAGATTGAGGACTGGGTATTGAGGATTGAAGAATGAGGATTGAGGATTGAGGATTGAGGATTGAGGATTGAGGATTGAAGATTGAGGATTGAGGATTGAGGATTGAGGATTGAAGAATGAGGATTGAGGATTGAGGATTGAGGTTTGAAGATTGATTATTGAGGATTGAATATTGAGGATTGAGGATTGAGGATTGAGGATTGAGGTTTGAGGATGAGAGCTCAGCGTTGAGGATTGAGGTTTGAGGACTGAGGACTGAGGATTGAGTATTGAGACTTGAGGATTGAGGATTGAGGATTGAAGATTGAATATTGATGATAGAAGATTGAGGATTGAGGATTGAGGATTGGGGATTGACGATTGAGGACTGAGTATTGAGGATTGAAAATTGAGGATTGAGGATTGATTATTGAAGATTCAGTATTGAGGATTGAAGATTGAGGATTGAGGTTTGAGGATTGAGGATGAGAGCTGAGCGTTGAGGATTGAGGTTTGAGGACTGAGGACTGAGGATTGAGTATTGAGACTTGAGGATTGAGGATTGAGTATTGAAGATTCAGGATTGATGACTGACGATTGAGAATTGAGGGTTGATGATTGCGGATTGAGGATTGAAGATTGAATATTGAGGATTGAATATTGAGGATTGAGGATTGAGGGTTGAGGATTGAAGATTGAGAATTGAGGATTGAGGATTGAAAATTGAGTATTGACGATTGAAGATTGAGGATTGAGGATTGAGGATTGGAAATTGAGGACTGAGTGTTGAGGGTTGTGTGATGGGCATTGATGTTTGTGGGTGGTGATTTGAAGATTGAACATTGAGGATTGAGTGTTGAAAACTAAGAATTCAGGATATTCTACTGAGTATTGAGAATTGAGTATTGATGATTGAGTATTGAGGATTGATGGTTGGGGGTTGTGTGTTGAATATTGAGGATTGGCTGATTGAGTATTGAAGATTGATGACTGAGGACTGAGGATTGAGTATTGAGGATTGAGGATTGAGTATTGATGATTCAGGATTGAAGTTTGAGTATTGATGATTGAAGATTGCGGATTGATTATTAAGGGTTGAGGATTGAGGGAGAGGACTGAGGGTTGAGGACTGAGGACTGAGGATTGAGTGCTGAGGATTGAGGGTTGAGGATTGAGGATTGAGGATTGAGGATTGAGGATGAGGGCTGAGGTTTGAGGTTTGAGGTTTGAGTATTGAATCTTGAGAATTCAGGATATTCTATTGAGTATTGAGGATTGAGGATTGAGGATTGAGTATTGAGGATTGAGGATGAGAGCTGAGCGTTGAGGATTGAGGTTTGAGGACTGTGGACTGAGTATTGAGGATTGAGAATTGAGGATCGAGGATTGAGTATTGAAGATTGAGAATTGATGATTGAAGGTTGAGGATTGAGGAATGAGGATTGAGGATTGAGGATGAGGGCTGAGAGCTGAGGATTGATGGTTGAGGTTTTAGGACTGAGGACTGAGGATTGAGGATTGAGAATTGAGTATTTAGGATTGAGGATTGAAGATTGAAGATTGAGGATTGATGATTGAGGATTTAGGATTGAATATTGAGGATTGAGGATTGAGGATTGAGGATTGGGGATTGAGGATGAGAGCTGAGAGTTGAGGATTGAGGTTTGAGGACTGAGGACTGAGGATTGAGTTTTGAGAATTGAGGATTGAGGATTGAGTATTGAAGATTGAGGATTGGTTATTGAGGATTGAAGGATGAGGCTTGAGGATTCAGGATTGAGGATTGAGGATTGAAGATTGAGTATTGAGGTTTGAAGGCTGACGATTGAGGGTTGAGGATTGAGGATTGAGGATTGAGGATTGAGGATTGACAATTGATTGTTGAGGACTGAGGGCTAAAGATTGAAGATTCGGGATTGAGAATTGTGAATTGAGGATGGGGACTGAGGGTTGAGGATTGAGGATTGAGGATTGAGGGGAGAGGATTGACGATTGAGTATTGAAGATTGAGGATTGATGACTGACGATTGAGAATTGAGGATTGATGATTGCGGATTGAGGATTGAAGATTGAGTATTGAGGATAGAATATTGAGGATTGAGGATTGAGGGTTGAGGAATGAAGATTGAGAATTGAGGATTGAAGTTTGAGTATTGATGATTGAAGATTGCGGATTGATTATTAATGGTTGAGGATTGAGGGCGAGGACTGAGGGTTGAGGATTGAGGACTGAGGGTTGAGGATTGAATATTGAGGATTGTGGATTGAGGATTGAGGATTGAGGATTGAAGATTAGAGGATTGGGGATTGAGGATTGACGAATGAGGATTGAGTATTGAGGATTAAGAATTGAGGATTGAGGATTGAGGATTGAAGATTCAGTATTGAGGATTGAAGATTGAGGATTGAGGATTGAGGATTGAGGATTGACTTTGAGGGCTGAGGGTTGAGGATTGTGGTTTGAGGACTGAGGACTGAGGATTGAGGATTGAGAATTGAGGATTCAGGATTGAGGATTGAAGATAGAGGATTGGGTATTGAGGATTGAAGAATGAGGTTTGAGGATTGAGGATTGAGGATTGAGGATTGAAGATAGATAATTGGGTATTGAGGATTGAAGAATGAGGATTGAGGATTGAGGATTGAGGATTGAGGATTGAGAATTGAAGATTGAGGATTGAGGATTGAGGATTGAGTATGGAGGATTGAAGATTGAGTATTGAGGATTGAAGATTGAGGATTGAGGATTGAAGATTGAGTATTGAGGTTTGAAGACTGACGATTGAGGGTTGAGGATTGAGGATTGAGGATTGAGGATTGAGGATTGAGGATTGAGGATTGAAGATTGAAGATTGAGGATTGGGTATTGAGGATTGAACATTGAGGATTGAGGATTGAGGATTGAGGATTGAGGATTGAGGATTGAGGATTGTATATTGATGATAGAAGATTGAGGATTGAGGATTGAGGATTGAGGATTGACGATTGAGGACTGAGTATTGAGGATTGAAAATTGAGGATTGAGGATTGGTGATTGAAGATTCAGTATTGAGGATTGAAGATTGAGTATTGAGAATTGAGGATTGAGGATTGACTATGAGGGCTGAGGGTTGAGGATTGCGGTTTGAGGACTGAGGACTGGGGATTGAGGATTGAGAATTGAGGATTGAAGATTTAGGATTGAAGATTGAGGACTGGGTATTGAGGATTGAAGAATGAGGATTGAGGATTGAGGATTGAGGATTGAGGATTGAGGATTGAAGATTGAGGATTGAGGATTGAGCATTGAGGATTGAAGAATGAGGATTGAGGATTGAGGATTGAGGTTCGAAGATTGATTATTGAGGATTGAATATTGAGGATTGAGGATTGAGGATTGAGGATTGAGGTTTGAGGATGAGAGCTGAGCGTTGAGGATTGAGGTTTGAGGACTGAGGACTGAGGATTGAGTATTGAGACTTGAGGATTGAGGATTGAGTATTGAGGATTGAAGATTGAGGATTGGGTATTGAGGATTGAACATTGAGGATTGAGGATTGTGGATTGAGGATTGAGGATTGAGGATTGAAGATTGAATATTGATGATAGAAGATTGAGGATTGAGGATTGAGGATTGGGGATTGACGATTGAGGACTGAGTATTGAGGATTGAAAATTGAGGATTGAGGATTGATTATTGAAGATTCAGTATTGAGGATTGAAGATTGAGTATTGAGAATTGAGGATTGAGGATTGACTATGAGGCCTGAGGGTTGAGGATTGCGGTTTGAGGACTGAGGACTGGGGATTGATGTTTGAGAATTGAGGATTGAAGATTTAGGATTGAAGATTGAGGACTGGGTATTGAGGATTGAAGAATGAGGATTGAGGATTGAGGATTGAGGATTGAGGATTGAAGATTGAGGATTGAGGATTGAGAATTGAGGATTGAAGAATGAGGATTGAGGATTCAGGATTGAGGATTGAAGATTGATTATTGAGGATTGAATATTGAGGATTGAGGATTGAGGATTGAGGTTTGAGGATTGAGGATGAGAGCTGAGCGTTGAGGATTGAGGTTTGAGGACTGAGGACTGAGGATTGAGTATTGAGACTTGAGGATTGAGGATTGAGTATTGAAGATTGAGGATTGATGACTGACGATTGAGAATTGAGGATTGATGATTGCGGATTGAGGATTGAAGATTGAATATTGAGGATTGAATATTGAGGATTGAGGATTGAGAGTTGAGGATTGAAGGTTGAGAATTGAGGATTGAGGATTGAAAATTGAGTATTGACGATTGAAGATTGAGGATTGAGGATTGAGGATTGGAGATTGAGGACTGAGTGTTGAGGGTTGTGTGATGAGCATTGATGTTTGTGGGTGGTGATTTGAAGATTGAACATTGAGGATTGAGTGTTGAAAACTAAGAATTCAGGATATTCTACTGAGTATTGAGAATTGAGTATTGATGGTTGAGTATTGAGGATTGATGGTTGAGGGTTGTGTGTTGAATATTGAGGATTGGCTGATTGAGCATTGAAGATTGATGACTGAGGACTGAGGATTGAGTATTGAGGATTGAGGATTGAGTATTGATGATTCAGGATTGAAGTTTGAGTATTGATGGTTGAAGATTGCGGATTGATTATTAAGGGTTGAGGATTGAGGGCGAGGACTGAGGGTTGAGGACTGAGGACTGAGGATTGAGTGCTGAGGATTGAGGGTTGAGGATTGAGGATTGAGGATTGAGGATTGAGGATGAGGGCTGAGGTTTGAGGTTTGAGTATTGAATCGTGAGAATTCAGGATATTCTATTGAGTATTGAGGATTGAGTATTGAGGATTGAGTATTGAGGATTGAGGATGAGAGCTTAGCGTTGAGGATTGAGGTTTGAGGACTGTGGACTGAGTATTGAGGATTGAGAATTGAGGATCGAGGATTGAGTATTGAAGATTGAGAATTGAGGATTGAAGGTTGAGGATTGAGGAATGAGGATTGAGGATTGAGGATGAGGGCTGAGAGCTGAGGATTGATGGTTGAGGTTTTAGGACTGAGGACTGAGGATTGAGGATTGAGAATTGAGTATTTAGGATTGAGGATTGAAGATTGAAGATTGAGGATTGATGATTGAGGATTTAGGATTGAGGATTGAGGATTGAGGATTGAGGATTGAGGGTTGAGGATTGAGGAATGAGGATTGAGGATTGAGGATTGAGGATGGAGGATTGAAGATTGATTATTGAGGATTGAAGATTGAGGATTGAGTATTGAGGATTGAGGATTGAGGATTGAATATTGAGGATTGGGGATTGAGTGTTGAGGGTTGAGTGATGAGAATTAATGTTTGTGGATAGAGATTTCAAGATTGCAGATTGAGCATCGAGTATTGAAAACTGTGAATTGAGGATATTCTATTGAGGATTAAGGATTGACAACTGATTGTCGAGGATTTAGGTCTGAAGATTGAGGATTCATGATTGAGGATTCAGGATTGAGGTTTGAGGACTGAGGATTGAGGATTGGCTATTGCGGATTGAACATTGAGGATTGAGGATTGAGGATTGAGGACTCAGGATTGAGGACTGAAGATTGAATATTGATGATTGAAGATTGAGGATTGAGGATTGAGGGCTGTGGATTGAGGACGAGGACTGAGGGTTGAGTATTGATGTTTGAGGTCTGAGGATTGAGGATTGAGGATTGAGAATTGAGGATTGTGGATTGAGGATACAAGATTGAGGATTGGGTATTGAGGATTGAAGAATGAGGATTGAGGATTGAGGATTGAGGATTGAGGATTGAAGATTGAGTACTGAGGATAGAAGATTGAGGATTGAGGAATGAGGATTGAGGATTGAGGATTGAGGATTGAGGATTGAGTATTGAAGATTGAGTATTGAGGATATTCTATTGAGTATTGAGGATTGAGGATTGAGGATTGAGGATGGAGGATTGAGGATGAGAGTTTTGCGTTGAGGATTGAGGTTTGAGGACTGTGGACTGAGGATTGAGGATTGAGAATGGAGGATTGAGGATTGATTATTGAAGATTGAGAATTGAGGATTGAAGGTTGAGGATTGAGGAATGAGGATTGAGGATTGAGGATGAGGGCTGAGGGTAGATGGTTGAGGTTGCAGGACTGAGGACTGAGGATTGAGGATTGAGAATTGAGGATTTAGGATTGAGGATTGAAGATTGAGGATTGGGTATTGAGTATTGAAGAATGAGGATTGAGGATTGAGGATTGAGGATTGAGGATTGAAGATTGAGGATTGGGGACTGAGTGTTGAGGGTTGAGTGATGAGAATTGACGTTTGTGGATTGAGGTTTGAAGATTGCAGATTGAGTATTGCGTATGGAAAACTCTGAGCTGAGGATATTCTATCGAGGATTGAGGATTGACAACTGATTGTTGAGGACTGAGGGCTGAAGATTGAGGTTTCAGGATTGAGGATTCAGGATTGTGGTTTGAGGACTGAGGATTGAGGATTGAGGATTGAGGATTGAGGATTGAGGATTGAGGATTGAAGATTGAGGATTGGGTATTGAGTATTGAACATTGAGGATTGAGGATTGAGGGTTGAGGATTGAGGATTGAGGATTGAAGATTGAATATTGATGATTGAAGATTGAGGATTGAGGATTGAGTGTTGTGGATTGAGGACGAGGTCTGATGGTTGAGGATTGAAGTTTGTGGATTGAGGATTGAGGATTGAGGACTGAGGATTGAGGATTGAGGACTGAGCATTGAGGATTGAAGATTGAGGACTGGGGATTGAGGATTGAAGATTGAGGATTAAGGATTGAGGATTGGGGATTGGGGATCTAGGATTGGAGATTGATTATTGAGGATTGAAGATTGAGGGTTGAGGATTCAGGATTGAGAATTGAGAATTGACGATGGGGACTGAGGGTTGAGGATTGAGGTTTGAGGAACGAGGATTGAGGATTGAGGATTGAGGACAGAGGATTGACGATTGAGTATTGAAGATTGAGGATTGACGACTGACGATTGAGGATTGATGATTGCGGATTGAGGATTGAAGATTGAGAAGATTGAGTCAATCCTCAACCCTCAACCTTCAGTAATCAGCACTCAATCCTCAATCCTCAATCCCCAATCCTCTATCCTCAAGCCTCAGACATAAATCCTCAATCCTTAATCCTCAACCATGAATCCTCAATCCTCAGTCCACAAGCCTGAATCCTCAATATTCAATTGTCAATCCCCAATTCTCATACCTCAATCCTCAAACCTCAGACCTCAATCCTCAATCCTCAATCCTCAATCCTCAACCCTCAACCCTCAGTAATCAACCCTCAATCCTCAATCCTCAATGCTCAACCATCAATCCTCAAACATCAGACATCAATCCTCAATCCTTAATACTCAATCCTCAATCCTCAATACTCAGGCCTCAAGCCTCAAGCCTCAACCCTCAACCATCAATCCTCAATCCTCAAACCTCACTCCTCAATACTCAATCTTCTATACTCAAACCTCAATCGTCAATCCTCATTACTCAATACTCAATCCTCAATCCTCAATCCTCAATCCTCAATCCTCAATCCTCAATCCTCAATCCTCATTCCTCAAACGTCAATCCTCAATATCCAATGCTCAGTCCTCAATCCAGAACACTTAATCCTCAACTATCAGTACACATTCCTCAATTATCAATCCTCGGTCTTCAATCCTCAATCCTCAAACCTCTATCCTAAGCCCTCACTAGAAAATGCTCAATTCTCAGATTTCATTACTCAGTCCACAATCTTCAATTGACAAATCTCAGTTCACAAACATCAATTCTCAACGCTCTGTCCTCAACACTCAGCCCTCAATCTTCAATCATCAATCCTCAATCCTCAACCCTCACTCCTCAATCCTCAATCCTCTATCCTCAATCTTCTATCCTCAGTCCCAAATCCTCAATCTTCAATACTCAATCCTCAATCCTCAATCTTCAATCCTCAATACTCAATCATCAATCCTCAATCCTCAATCCTCAATCCTCAATCCTCATTCTTCAATCCTCAATACCCAATCCTCAATCTTCAATACTCAATCCTCACTCCTCAATCTTCAATCCTCAATACTCAATCCTCAATCCTCAATCCTCAACCCTCATTCCGCAATCCTCAATCCTCTATCCTCAATCTTCTATCCTCAGTCCCAAATCCTCAATCTTCAATACTCAATCCTCAATCTTCAATACTCAATCCTCAATCCTCAATACTCAATCATCAACCCTCAATCCTCAATCCTCAATCCTCAATCCTCATTCTTCAATCCTCAATACCCAATCCTCAATCTTCAATCCTCAATCCCCAATCCTCAGTCCTCAAACAGCAATACTCAGCCCACAGTCCTCGTCCTCAATCCACAACCATCAATCCTCAATCCTCAATCTTCAATCATCAATATTCAATCTTCTGTCCTCAATCCTCAATCCTCAATACTCAATCTTCAATCCCCAATCCTCAGTCCTCAAACCTCAATTCTGAATCCTCAATCCTGCATCCTCAATCTTCAGCCCTCAGTCCTCAACAATCAGCTGTCAATCTTCAGTCCCCAATAGAATATCCTCAACTCACAGTTTTCAATACTCAATACTCAATCTGCAATCTTCAAATCTCTATCCACAAACATCAATTCTCATCCCTCAACCCTGAACGCTCAGTCCTTAATGTTCAATCCTCAATCCTCAATTCTCAATCTTCAATCCTCAATACTGAATCTTCAATCCTCAACCCTCAATCCTCAATCCTCAATCCGCAATCGTCAATCCTCAGTAATCAATCCCCAATCCTCAATCTTAACCTTCAATCTTCAATACTCAATCCTGAATCCTCAATCCACAATCCTCAATCCTCAATCCTCAATCCTCAATCCTCAATCTTCAATCCTCAATACTCAATCTTCAATCCTCAATCCTCAATCCTCAATCCTCAATCCTCAATACTCAATCCTCAATCGTCAATCTTCAATCCTCAATACTCAACCTTCACTCCTCAATCCTCAATCCTCAATCCTCAATCCTCATTCCTCAATCCTCAATAACCAATCCTCAATCTTCAATCCTCAATCCTCAAACCTCAATCCTCACTCCTCAGTCCTCAAACCTCAATCCGGAACCCTCAACCCTGAATCCTCAATCTTCGGCCCTCAGTCCTCAACAATCAGTTGCCAATCCGCAATCCTCAATAGAATATCATCAATTCACAGCTTTCTATACTCAATACTCAATCTGCAATCTTCAAATCTCTATCCACAAACATCAATTCTCATCACTCAACCCTCAACACTCAGTCTTCAATTCGCAATCCTCAATCCTCAATCCTCAATCCTCAATCCTCATTCTTTAATCCTCAATACCCAATCCTCAATCTTCAATCCTCAATTCTCAATCCTCAGTCCTCAAACAGCAATACTCAACCCACAGTCCTCGTCCTCAATCCACAACAATCAATCCTCAATCCTCTATCTTCAATCATCAATATTCAATCTTCAGTCCTCAATCCTCAATCCTCAATACTCAATCCTCAATCCTCAATGTTCAATACGCAATACCCAATCCTCAATCCTCAGTCCTCAATCCTCAATCCTCAATCCTCAATCTTCAATCCTCAATCTTCAATCCTCAATACTCAATCCTCAAACTTCAATCCTCAATCCTCAATCCTCAATCCTCGATCCTCAATCTTCAATCCTCAATACTCAATCTTCAATCCTCAATCCTCAGTCCTCAATCCTCAATCCTCAATCCTCAATCGTCAATCTTATACCCTCAATCCTCAATTCTCAATCCTCAATCCTCAGTTCTCAGTCCTCAAACCACAATCCTCAACCCTCATCCCGCATCCTCAATCCTCAATCCTCAATCCTCAATTCTCAATCTGCAATCCTCAATACTCAATCCTCAATCCTCAATCCCCAATCCTCAATCCTCAATCCTCAATCCTGAATTTTCAATCCTCAGTCCCCAATCCTCAATCTTCAACCCTCAATCCTCAATCCTCAATCCTCAATCCTCAATCCTCAGTCCTCAGTCGTCAAACCTCAATCCTCAATCCTCAATCCTCAATCCACAATCCTCAAACCTCAATCCTCAACCGTCAGTCCTCGTCCTCAATCCTCAGCCCTCAATCCTCAATCCTCAATCTTCAATCATCAATACTCAATCTTCAATCCTCTATCCTCAATCCTCAATCCTCAATCCTCAATCATCAATATTCAACACTCAACCCTCAACCATCAATCCTCAATTCTCAATACTCAATAGAATATCCTGAATTCTCATGGTTCAATACTCAATCCACAATATTCTATAATCAAATCTCAATCCTCAAACAACAATTCTCAACACTCAATCCTCAACACTCAGTCCTCTCTCTTCAATCCTCCATCCTCAACTCTCAATCCTCAAGCGTCAATACTCAATCCTCAATCCTCAACCCTCAATCCTCAGCCCTCAAACATCAATCCCGAATCCTCAACCCTAAATCCTCAATCTTCAGCCCTCAGTCCTCAAAAATCAACTATCAATCCTCGATCCTGAATAGAATATCCTCAATTTACAGTTTTCCAGACTCAATCCCCATTCTTCAATCTTCAAATCTGAATCCACAAACATCAATTCTGATCACTCAACCATCAACACTCAGTCCTCAATCCTCAATCCTCAATCCTCAATCCTGATTCTTCAATCCTCAATACTCAATCTTCAATCATCAATCCTCAATCCTCAATCCTCAATCTTCAATCCTCAATCCTCAATCCTCATTCTTCAATCCTCAACTCCCGATCCTCAATCTTCAATCCTCAATACTCAATTCTCAATCCTCAATCCTCAGTTCTCAGTCATCAAACCACAATCCTCAACCCTCATCCCGCATCCTCAATCCTCAATCCTCAATCCTCAATTCTCAATCTGCAATCCTCAATACTGAATCTTCAATCCTCAATCCTCAATCCTCAATCCTCAATCCTCAATCCTGAATTTTCAATCCTCAGTACCCAATCCTCAATCTTCAACCCTCAATCCTCAATCCTCAATCCTCAATCCTCAATCCTCTGTCCTCAGTCGTCAAACCTCAATCCTCAATCCTCAATCCTCAATCCCCGATCCTCAATCCTCAAACCTCAATCCCCAACCGTCAGTCCTCGTCCTCAATCCTCAACCCTCAATCCTCAATCCTCAACCTTCAATCGTCAATACTCAATCTTCAATTCTCAATCCTCAATCCTCAATCCTCAATACTCCATCCTCAATGTTCAACACACAACCCTCAACCATCAATCCTCAATACTCAACCATTAATCCTCAATTCTCAATACTCAATAGAGTATCCTGAATTCTCACGCTTCAATACTCAATCCACAATATTCAATAATCAAATCTCAATCCTCAAACATCAATACTCAACACTCAATCCTCCATACTCAGTCCTCTCTCTTCAATCCTCAGTCCTCAATCCTCAATCTTCAATCCTCAATACTCAATCTTCAAACCACAATCCGGAATCCTCAATCCTGAATCCTCAATCTTCAGCCCTCAGTCCTCAACAGTCAGTTGTCAATCCTCAATCCTCAATAGAATATCCTCAGTTCAGAGTTTTCCATACGCAATACTCAATCTGCAATCGTCAAATCTCTATCCGCAAACATCAATTCTCATCACTCAACCCTCAACACTCAGTCCCCAATCCTCAATCTTCAATCCTCAATCCTCCATCCTCAACCCTGAATCCTTAAAGCTCAATCCTCAATCCTCAATCTTCAACCCTCAATACTCAACCTTTAATCCTCAATCCTCAATCCTCAATCCTCAGTCCACAATCCTCAGTCCTCCAACCTCAATCCTGAATCCTCAACCCTGAATCCTCAATCTTCAGCCCTCAGTCCACAACAATAAATTGTCAATCCTCAATCCTCAATAGAATATCCTCAATTCACGGTTTTCAATACTCGATCCCCATTCTTCAATCTTCAAATCTCAATCCACAAACATCAATCCTCATCACTCAACCCTGAGCACTCAGTCGTCAATCGTCAATCCTCAATCCTCAATCCTCAATCTTCAATCCTCAATACTCAATATTCAATCCTCAATCCTCAATCCTCAATCCTCAATCCTCAATACTCAATCCTCAATCCTCAATCCTCAATCCTAAATCCTCAGTCATCAATACTCAATCTTCAATACTCAATCCTCAATCCTCAATTCCCAATCCTCAATCCTCAATCCTCAACCCTCATTCCTCAAACCTCAATCCTCAACCCTCAGGCCTCATCCTCAATTCTCAATTCTCAATTCTCATTCCTCAATCCTCAATACTCAATCCTCAATCCTCAATCGTCAATCCTCAATCCTAAATCCTCAGTCATCAATACTCAATCTTCAATACTCAATCCTCAATCCTCAATCCCCAATCCTCAATCCTCAATCCTCAATCCTGAATTTTCAATCCTCAGTACCCAATCCTCAATCTTCATCCCTCAATCCTCAATCCTCAATCCTCAATCCTCAATCCTCAGTCCTCAGTCGTCAAACCTCAATCGTCAATCCTCAATCCCCGATCCTGAATCCTCAAACCTCAATCCTCAACCGTCAGTCCTCGTCCTCAATCCTCAACGCTCAATCCTCAATCCTCAACCTTCAATCGTCAATACTCAATATTCAATCCTCAATCCTCAATCCTCAATCCTCAATCCTCAATACTCAATCCTCAATCCTCAATCCTCAATCCTAAATCCTCAGTCATCAATACTCAATCTTCAATACTCAATCCTCAATCCTCAATCCCCAATCCTCAATCCTCAATCCTCAACCCTCATTCCTCAAACCTCAATCCTCAACCCTCAATCCTCAATCCTCAATTCTCAATTCTCAATCCTAAATCCTCAGTCATCAATACTCAATCTTCAATACTCAATCCTCAATCCTCAATCCCCAATCCTCAATCCTCAATCCTGAATTTTCAATCCTCAGTCCCCAATCCTCAATCTTCAACCCTCAATCCTCAATCCTCAATCCTCAATCCTCAATCCTCAGTCCTCAGTCGTCAAACCTCAATCCTCAATCCTCAATCCCCGTTCCTCAATCCTCAAACCTCAATCCTCAACCGTCAGTCCTCGTCCTCAATCCTCAACCCTCAATCCTCAATCCTCAACCTTCAATCGTCAATACTCAATCTTCAATCCTCAATCCTCAATCCTCAATCCTCAATCCTCAATACTCCATCCTCAATATTCAACACACAACTCTCAACCATCAATCCTCAATACTCAACCATTAATCCTCAATTCTCAATACTCAATAGAGTATCCTGAATTCTCATGCTTCAATACTCAATCCACAATATTCAATAATCAAATCTCAATCCTCAAACATCAATACTCAACACTCAATCCTCCATACTCAGTCCTCTCTCTTCAATCCTCAATCCTCAATCCTCAATCTTCAATCCTCAATACTCAATTATCAATCCACAACCCGGAATCCTCAATCCTGAATCCTCAATCTTCAGCCCTCAGTCCTCAACAATCAGTTGCCAATCCTCAATCCTCAATAGAATATCCTCAGTTCACTGTTTTCAATACTCGATCCCCATTCTTCAATCTTCAAATCTCAATCCACAAACATCAATCCTCATCACTCAACCCTGAGCACTCAGTCGTCAATCGTCAATCCTCAATCCTCAATCCTCAATCTTCAATCCTCAATACTCAATATTCAATCCTCAATCCTCAATCCTCAATCCTCAATCCTCAATACTCAATCCTCAATCCTCAATCCTCAATCCTAAATCCTCAGTCATCAATACTCAATCTTCAATACTCAATCCTCAATCCTCAATTCCCAATCCTCAATCCTCAATCCTCAACCCTCATTCCTCAAACCTCAATCCTCAACCCTCAGGCCTCATCCTCAATTCTCAATTCTCAATTCTCAATCCTCAATCCTCAATACTCAATCCTCAATCCTCAATCGTCAATCCTCAATCCTAAATCCTCAGTCATCAATACTCAATCTTCAATACTCAATCCTCAATCCTCAATCCCCAATCCTCAATCCTCAATCCTCAATCCTGAATTTTCATTCCTCAGTACCCAATCCTCAATCTTCAGCCCTCAATCCTCAATCCTCAATCCTCAATCCTCAATCCTCAGTCCTCAGTCGTCAAACCTCAATCCTCAATCCTCAATCCCCGATCCTCAATCCTCAAACCTCAATCCTCAACCGTCAGTCCTCGTCCTCAATCCTCAGCCCTCAATCCTCAATCCTAAATCTTCAATCATCAATACTCAATCTTCAATCCTCTATACTCAATCCTCAATCCTCAATCCTCAATCATCAATATTCAACACTCAACCCTCAGCCCTCAATCCTCAATCCCGAATCCTCCGTCCTAAATCCTCGATCTTCAGACCTCAGTCCTCAAAAATCAACTATCAATCCTCTATCCTGAATAGAATATCCTCAATTTACAGTTTTCCATACTCAATCCCCATTCTTCAATCTTCAAATCTGAATCCAGAAACATCAATTCTAATCACTCAACCATCAACACTCAGTCCTCAATCTTCAATACTCAATCCTCAATCCTCAATCTTCAATCCTCAATACTCAATCTTCAATCATCAATCCTCAATCCTCAATCCTCAATCTTCAATCCTCAATCCTCAATCCTCATTATTCAATCCTCAACACCCGATCCTCAATCTTCAATCCTCAATACTCAATCCTCAATCCTCAATCCTCAATCCTCAATCTTCAGACCTCAAACATCAATACTCGACCCTCAGTCCTCGTCCTCAATCCACAACCCTCAATCCTCGATCCTCAATCTTCAATCATCAATATTCAATCTTCAATTCTCAACCCTCAACCCTCAATACTCTATCCTCAATCCTCAATGTACGATCCTCAATACCCAATCCTCAATCCTCAATCCTCAACTCTCAATCCTCAATACTCAATCCTCAATCCTCAAACTTCAATCCTCAATCCTCAATCCTCAATCCTCGATCCTCAATCTTCAATCCTCAATACTCAATCTGCAATCCACAATACTGAATCTTCAATCCTCAATCCTCAATCCTCAATCCTCAATCCTCAATCCTGAATTTTCAATCCTCAGTACCCAATCCTCAATCTTCAACCCTCAATCCTCAATCCTCAATCCTCAATCCTCAATCCTCAGTCCTCAGTCGTCAAACCTCAATCCTCAATCCTCAATCCTCAATCCACAATCCTCAAACCTCAATCCTCAACCGTCAGTCCTCGTCCTCAATCCTCAGCCCTCAATCCTCGATCCTCAATCTTCAATCCTCAATACTCAATCTTCAATCCTCAATCCTCAGTCCTCAATCCTCAATCCTCAATCGTCAATCGTCAATCATATACCCTCAATCCTCAATTCTCAATCCTCAATCCTCAGTTATCAGTCCTCAAACCTCAATCCTCAACCCTCATCCCGCATCCTCAATCCTCAATCCTCAATTCTCAATTCTCAGTCTGCAATCCTCAATACTGAATCTTCAATCCTCAATCCTCAATCCTCAATCCTCAATCCTCAATCCTGAATTTTCAATCCTCAGTACCCAATCCTCAATCATCAACCCTCAATCCTCAATCCTCAATCCTCAATCCTCAATCCTCAGTCCTGAGTCGTCAAACCTCAATCCTCAATCCTCAATCCCCGTTCCTCAATCCTCAAACCACAATCCTCAACCGTCAGTCCTCGTCCTCAATCCTCAACACTCAATCCTCAATCCTCAACCTTCAATCGTCAATACTCAATCTTCAATCCTCAATCCTCTATCCTCAATCCTCAATACTCCATCCTCAATATTCAACAAACAACCCTCAACCATCAATCCTCAATACTCAACCATTAATCCTCAATTCTCAATACTCAATAGAGTATCCTGAATTCTCATGCCTCAATACTCAATCCACAATATTCAATAATCAAATCTCAATCCTCAAACATCAATACTCAACACTCAATCCTCCATACTCAGTCCTCTCTCTTCAATCCTCAATCCTCAATCCTCAATCTTCAATCCTCAATACTCAATCTTCAAACCACAATCCGGAATCCTCAATCCTGAATCCTCAATCTTCAGCCCTCAGTCCTCAACAATCAGTTGTCAATCCTCAATCCTCAATAGAATATCCTCAGTTCACTGATTTCAATACTCGATCCCCATTCTTCAATCTTCAAATCTCAATCCACAAACATCAATCCTCATCACTCAACCCTGAGCACTCAGTCGTCAATCGTCAATCCTCAATCCTCAATCCTCAATCTTCAATCCTCAATACTCAATATTCAATCCTCAATCCTCAATCCTCAATCCTCAATCCTCAATACTCAATCCTCAATCCTCAATCCTCAATCCTAAATCCTCAGTCATCAATACTCAATCTTCAATACTCAATCCTCAATCCTCAATTCCCAATCCTCAATCCTCAATCCTCAACCCTCATTCCTCAAACCTCAATCCTCAACCCTCAGGCCTCATCCTCAATTCTCAATTCTCAATTCTCAATCCTCAATCCTCAATACTCAATCCTCAATCCTCAATCGTCAATCCTCAATCCTAAATCCTCAGTCATCAATACTCAATCTTCAATACTCAATCCTCAATCCTCAATCCCCAATCCTCAATCCTCAATCCTCAATCTTCAATCCTCAATACTCAATATTCAATCCTCAATCCTCAATCCTCAATCCCCAATCCTCAATCCTCAATCCTCAATCCTGAATTTTCAATCCTCAGTACCCAATCCTCAATCTTCAGCCCTCAATCCTCAATCCTCAATCCTCAATCCTCAACCGTCAGTCCTCGTCCTCAATCCTCAACCCTCAATCCTCAATCCTCAACCTTCAATCGTCAATCCTCAATCCTCAATCCTCAATCCTCAATACTCCATCCTCAATATTCAACACACAAGCCTCAACCATCAATCCTCAATACTCAACCATTAATCCTCAATTCTCAATACTCAGTAGAGTATCCTGAAGTCTCATGCATCAATACTCAATCCACAATATTCAATAATCAAATCTCAATCCTCAAACATCAATACTCAACACTCAATCCTCCATACTTAGTCCTCTCTCTTCAATCCTCAATCCTCAATCCTCAATCTTCAATCCTCAATACTCAATCTTCAAACCACTATCCGGAATCCTCAATCCTGAATCCTCAATCTTCAGCCCTCAGTCCTCAACAATCAGTTGTCAATCCTCAATCCTCAATAGAATATCCTCAGTTCAGAGTTTTCCATACGCAGTACTCGATCTGCAATCGTGAAATCTCTATCCGCAAACATCAATTCTCATCACTCAACCCTCAACACTCAGTCCCCAATCCTCAATCTTCAATCCTCAATCCTCAACCCTGAATCCTTAAAGCTCAATCCTCTATCCTCAATCTTCAACCCTCAATACTCAACCTTTAATCCTCAATCCTCAATCCTCAATCCTCAGTCCACAATCCTCAGTCCTCCAACCTCAATCCTGAATCCTCAACCCTGAATCCTCAATCTTCAGCCCTCAGTCCTCAACAATAAATTGTCAATCCTCAATCGTCAATAGAATATCCTCAATTCACTGTTTTCAATACTCGATCCCCATTCTTCAATCTTCAAATCTCAATCCACAAACATCAATCCTCATCACTCAACCCTGAGCACTCAGTCGTCAATCGTCAATCCTCAATCCTCAATCCTCAATCTTCAATCCTCAATACTCAATATTCAATCCTCAATCCTCAATCCTCAATCCTCAATCCTCAATACTCAATCCTCAATCCTCGATCCTCAATCCTCAATCCTCAATCCTCAATACTCAATCCTCAATCGTCAATCTTCAATCCTCAATACTCAACCTTCACTCCTCAATCCTCAATCCTCAATCCTCAATCCTCATTCCTCAATCCTCAATAACCAATCCTCAATCTTCAATCCTCAATCCTCAAACCTCAATCCTCACTCCTCAGTCCTCAAACCTCAATCCGGAACCCTCAACCCTGAATCCTCAATCTTCGGCCCTCAGTCCTCAACAATCAGTTGCCAATCCGCAATCCTCAATAGAATATCATCAATTCACAGCTTTCTATACTCAATACTCAATCTGCAATCTTCAAATCTCTATCCACAAACATCAATTCTCATCACTCAACCCTCAACACTCAGTCTTCAATTCGCAATCCTCAATCCTCAATCCTCAATCCTCAATCCTCATTCTTTAATCCTCAATACCCAATCCTCAATCTTCAATCCTCAATTCTCAATCCTCAGTCCTCAAACAGCAATACTCAACCCACAGTCCTCGTCCTCAATCCACAACAATCAATCCTCAATCCTCTATCTTCAATCATCAATATTCAATCTTCAGTCCTCAATCCTCAATCCTCAATACTCAATCCTCAATCCTCAATGTTCAATACGCAATACCCAATCCTCAATCCTCAGTCCTCAATCCTCAATCCTCAATCCTCAATCTTCAATCCTCAATCTTCAATCCTCAATACTCAATCCTCAAACTTCAATCCTCAATCCTCAATCCTCAATCCTCGATCCTCAATCTTCAATCCTCAATACTCAATCTTCAATCCTCAATCCTCAGTCCTCAATCCTCAATCCTCAATCCTCAATCGTCAATCTTATACCCTCAATCCTCAATTCTCAATCCTCAATCCTCAGTTCTCAGTCCTCAAACCACAATCCTCAACCCTCATCCCGCATCCTCAATCCTCAATCCTCAATCCTCAATTCTCAATCTGCAATCCTCAATACTCAATCCTCAATCCTCAATCCCCAATCCTCAATCCTCAATCCTCAATCCTGAATTTTCAATCCTCAGTCCCCAATCCTCAATCTTCAACCCTCAATCCTCAATCCTCAATCCTCAATCCTCAATCCTCAGTCCTCAGTCGTCAAACCTCAATCCTCAATCCTCAATCCTCAATCCACAATCCTCAAACCTCAATCCTCAACCGTCAGTCCTCGTCCTCAATCCTCAGCCCTCAATCCTCAATCCTCAATCTTCAATCATCAATACTCAATCTTCAATCCTCTATCCTCAATCCTCAATCCTCAATCCTCAATCATCAATATTCAACACTCAACCCTCAACCATCAATCCTCAATTCTCAATACTCAATAGAATATCCTGAATTCTCATGGTTCAATACTCAATCCACAATATTCTATAATCAAATCTCAATCCTCAAACAACAATTCTCAACACTCAATCCTCAACACTCAGTCCTCTCTCTTCAATCCTCCATCCTCAACTCTCAATCCTCAAGCGTCAATACTCAATCCTCAATCCTCAACCCTCAATCCTCAGCCCTCAAACATCAATCCCGAATCCTCAACCCTAAATCCTCAATCTTCAGCCCTCAGTCCTCAAAAATCAACTATCAATCCTCGATCCTGAATAGAATATCCTCAATTTACAGTTTTCCAGACTCAATCCCCATTCTTCAATCTTCAAATCTGAATCCACAAACATCAATTCTGATCACTCAACCATCAACACTCAGTCCTCAATCCTCAATCCTCAATCCTCAATCCTGATTCTTCAATCCTCAATACTCAATCTTCAATCATCAATCCTCAATCCTCAATCCTCAATCTTCAATCCTCAATCCTCAATCCTCATTCTTCAATCCTCAACTCCCGATCCTCAATCTTCAATCCTCAATACTCAATTCTCAATCCTCAATCCTCAGTTCTCAGTCATCAAACCACAATCCTCAACCCTCATCCCGCATCCTCAATCCTCAATCCTCAATCCTCAATTCTCAATCTGCAATCCTCAATACTGAATCTTCAATCCTCAATCCTCAATCCTCAATCCTCAATCCTCAATCCTGAATTTTCAATCCTCAGTACCCAATCCTCAATCTTCAACCCTCAATCCTCAATCCTCAATCCTCAATCCTCAATCCTCTGTCCTCAGTCGTCAAACCTCAATCCTCAATCCTCAATCCTCAATCCCCGATCCTCAATCCTCAAACCTCAATCCCCAACCGTCAGTCCTCGTCCTCAATCCTCAACCCTCAATCCTCAATCCTCAACCTTCAATCGTCAATACTCAATCTTCAATTCTCAATCCTCAATCCTCAATCCTCAATACTCCATCCTCAATGTTCAACACACAACCCTCAACCATCAATCCTCAATACTCAACCATTAATCCTCAATTCTCAATACTCAATAGAGTATCCTGAATTCTCACGCTTCAATACTCAATCCACAATATTCAATAATCAAATCTCAATCCTCAAACATCAATACTCAACACTCAATCCTCCATACTCAGTCCTCTCTCTTCAATCCTCAGTCCTCAATCCTCAATCTTCAATCCTCAATACTCAATCTTCAAACCACAATCCGGAATCCTCAATCCTGAATCCTCAATCTTCAGCCCTCAGTCCTCAACAGTCAGTTGTCAATCCTCAATCCTCAATAGAATATCCTCAGTTCAGAGTTTTCCATACGCAATACTCAATCTGCAATCGTCAAATCTCTATCCGCAAACATCAATTCTCATCACTCAACCCTCAACACTCAGTCCCCAATCCTCAATCTTCAATCCTCAATCCTCCATCCTCAACCCTGAATCCTTAAAGCTCAATCCTCAATCCTCAATCTTCAACCCTCAATACTCAACCTTTAATCCTCAATCCTCAATCCTCAATCCTCAGTCCACAATCCTCAGTCCTCCAACCTCAATCCTGAATCCTCAACCCTGAATCCTCAATCTTCAGCCCTCAGTCCACAACAATAAATTGTCAATCCTCAATCCTCAATAGAATATCCTCAATTCACGGTTTTCAATACTCGATCCCCATTCTTCAATCTTCAAATCTCAATCCACAAACATCAATCCTCATCACTCAACCCTGAGCACTCAGTCGTCAATCGTCAATCCTCAATCCTCAATCCTCAATCTTCAATCCTCAATACTCAATATTCAATCCTCAATCCTCAATCCTCAATCCTCAATCCTCAATACTCAATCCTCAATCCTCAATCCTCAATCCTAAATCCTCAGTCATCAATACTCAATCTTCAATACTCAATCCTCAATCCTCAATTCCCAATCCTCAATCCTCAATCCTCAACCCTCATTCCTCAAACCTCAATCCTCAACCCTCAGGCCTCATCCTCAATTCTCAATTCTCAATTCTCATTCCTCAATCCTCAATACTCAATCCTCAATCCTCAATCGTCAATCCTCAATCCTAAATCCTCAGTCATCAATACTCAATCTTCAATACTCAATCCTCAATCCTCAATCCCCAATCCTCAATCCTCAATCCTCAATCCTGAATTTTCAATCCTCAGTACCCAATCCTCAATCTTCATCCCTCAATCCTCAATCCTCAATCCTCAATCCTCAATCCTCAGTCCTCAGTCGTCAAACCTCAATCGTCAATCCTCAATCCCCGATCCTGAATCCTCAAACCTCAATCCTCAACCGTCAGTCCTCGTCCTCAATCCTCAACGCTCAATCCTCAATCCTCAACCTTCAATCGTCAATACTCAATATTCAATCCTCAATCCTCAATCCTCAATCCTCAATCCTCAATACTCAATCCTCAATCCTCAATCCTCAATCCTAAATCCTCAGTCATCAATACTCAATCTTCAATACTCAATCCTCAATCCTCAATCCCCAATCCTCAATCCTCAATCCTCAACCCTCATTCCTCAAACCTCAATCCTCAACCCTCAATCCTCAATCCTCAATTCTCAATTCTCAATCCTAAATCCTCAGTCATCAATACTCAATCTTCAATACTCAATCCTCAATCCTCAATCCCCAATCCTCAATCCTCAATCCTGAATTTTCAATCCTCAGTCCCCAATCCTCAATCTTCAACCCTCAATCCTCAATCCTCAATCCTCAATCCTCAATCCTCAGTCCTCAGTCGTCAAACCTCAATCCTCAATCCTCAATCCCCGTTCCTCAATCCTCAAACCTCAATCCTCAACCGTCAGTCCTCGTCCTCAATCCTCAACCCTCAATCCTCAATCCTCAACCTTCAATCGTCAATACTCAATCTTCAATCCTCAATCCTCAATCCTCAATCCTCAATCCTCAATACTCCATCCTCAATATTCAACACACAACTCTCAACCATCAATCCTCAATACTCAACCATTAATCCTCAATTCTCAATACTCAATAGAGTATCCTGAATTCTCATGCTTCAATACTCAATCCACAATATTCAATAATCAAATCTCAATCCTCAAACATCAATACTCAACACTCAATCCTCCATACTCAGTCCTCTCTCTTCAATCCTCAATCCTCAATCCTCAATCTTCAATCCTCAATACTCAATTATCAATCCACAACCCGGAATCCTCAATCCTGAATCCTCAATCTTCAGCCCTCAGTCCTCAACAATCAGTTGCCAATCCTCAATCCTCAATAGAATATCCTCAGTTCACTGTTTTCAATACTCGATCCCCATTCTTCAATCTTCAAATCTCAATCCACAAACATCAATCCTCATCACTCAACCCTGAGCACTCAGTCGTCAATCGTCAATCCTCAATCCTCAATCCTCAATCTTCAATCCTCAATACTCAATATTCAATCCTCAATCCTCAATCCTCAATCCTCAATCCTCAATACTCAATCCTCAATCCTCAATCCTCAATCCTAAATCCTCAGTCATCAATACTCAATCTTCAATACTCAATCCTCAATCCTCAATTCCCAATCCTCAATCCTCAATCCTCAACCCTCATTCCTCAAACCTCAATCCTCAACCCTCAGGCCTCATCCTCAATTCTCAATTCTCAATTCTCAATCCTCAATCCTCAATACTCAATCCTCAATCCTCAATCGTCAATCCTCAATCCTAAATCCTCAGTCATCAATACTCAATCTTCAATACTCAATCCTCAATCCTCAATCCCCAATCCTCAATCCTCAATCCTCAATCCTGAATTTTCATTCCTCAGTACCCAATCCTCAATCTTCAGCCCTCAATCCTCAATCCTCAATCCTCAATCCTCAATCCTCAGTCCTCAGTCGTCAAACCTCAATCCTCAATCCTCAATCCCCGATCCTCAATCCTCAAACCTCAATCCTCAACCGTCAGTCCTCGTCCTCAATCCTCAGCCCTCAATCCTCAATCCTAAATCTTCAATCATCAATACTCAATCTTCAATCCTCTATACTCAATCCTCAATCCTCAATCCTCAATCATCAATATTCAACACTCAACCCTCAGCCCTCAATCCTCAATCCCGAATCCTCCGTCCTAAATCCTCGATCTTCAGACCTCAGTCCTCAAAAATCAACTATCAATCCTCTATCCTGAATAGAATATCCTCAATTTACAGTTTTCCATACTCAATCCCCATTCTTCAATCTTCAAATCTGAATCCAGAAACATCAATTCTAATCACTCAACCATCAACACTCAGTCCTCAATCTTCAATACTCAATCCTCAATCCTCAATCTTCAATCCTCAATACTCAATCTTCAATCATCAATCCTCAATCCTCAATCCTCAATCTTCAATCCTCAATCCTCAATCCTCATTATTCAATCCTCAACACCCGATCCTCAATCTTCAATCCTCAATACTCAATCCTCAATCCTCAATCCTCAATCCTCAATCTTCAGACCTCAAACATCAATACTCGACCCTCAGTCCTCGTCCTCAATCCACAACCCTCAATCCTCGATCCTCAATCTTCAATCATCAATATTCAATCTTCAATTCTCAACCCTCAACCCTCAATACTCTATCCTCAATCCTCAATGTACGATCCTCAATACCCAATCCTCAATCCTCAATCCTCAACTCTCAATCCTCAATACTCAATCCTCAATCCTCAAACTTCAATCCTCAATCCTCAATCCTCAATCCTCGATCCTCAATCTTCAATCCTCAATACTCAATCTGCAATCCACAATACTGAATCTTCAATCCTCAATCCTCAATCCTCAATCCTCAATCCTCAATCCTGAATTTTCAATCCTCAGTACCCAATCCTCAATCTTCAACCCTCAATCCTCAATCCTCAATCCTCAATCCTCAATCCTCAGTCCTCAGTCGTCAAACCTCAATCCTCAATCCTCAATCCTCAATCCACAATCCTCAAACCTCAATCCTCAACCGTCAGTCCTCGTCCTCAATCCTCAGCCCTCAATCCTCGATCCTCAATCTTCAATCCTCAATACTCAATCTTCAATCCTCAATCCTCAGTCCTCAATCCTCAATCCTCAATCGTCAATCGTCAATCATATACCCTCAATCCTCAATTCTCAATCCTCAATCCTCAGTTATCAGTCCTCAAACCTCAATCCTCAACCCTCATCCCGCATCCTCAATCCTCAATCCTCAATTCTCAATTCTCAGTCTGCAATCCTCAATACTGAATCTTCAATCCTCAATCCTCAATCCTCAATCCTCAATCCTCAATCCTGAATTTTCAATCCTCAGTACCCAATCCTCAATCATCAACCCTCAATCCTCAATCCTCAATCCTCAATCCTCAATCCTCAGTCCTGAGTCGTCAAACCTCAATCCTCAATCCTCAATCCCCGTTCCTCAATCCTCAAACCACAATCCTCAACCGTCAGTCCTCGTCCTCAATCCTCAACACTCAATCCTCAATCCTCAACCTTCAATCGTCAATACTCAATCTTCAATCCTCAATCCTCTATCCTCAATCCTCAATACTCCATCCTCAATATTCAACAAACAACCCTCAACCATCAATCCTCAATACTCAACCATTAATCCTCAATTCTCAATACTCAATAGAGTATCCTGAATTCTCATGCCTCAATACTCAATCCACAATATTCAATAATCAAATCTCAATCCTCAAACATCAATACTCAACACTCAATCCTCCATACTCAGTCCTCTCTCTTCAATCCTCAATCCTCAATCCTCAATCTTCAATCCTCAATACTCAATCTTCAAACCACAATCCGGAATCCTCAATCCTGAATCCTCAATCTTCAGCCCTCAGTCCTCAACAATCAGTTGTCAATCCTCAATCCTCAATAGAATATCCTCAGTTCACTGATTTCAATACTCGATCCCCATTCTTCAATCTTCAAATCTCAATCCACAAACATCAATCCTCATCACTCAACCCTGAGCACTCAGTCGTCAATCGTCAATCCTCAATCCTCAATCCTCAATCTTCAATCCTCAATACTCAATATTCAATCCTCAATCCTCAATCCTCAATCCTCAATCCTCAATACTCAATCCTCAATCCTCAATCCTCAATCCTAAATCCTCAGTCATCAATACTCAATCTTCAATACTCAATCCTCAATCCTCAATTCCCAATCCTCAATCCTCAATCCTCAACCCTCATTCCTCAAACCTCAATCCTCAACCCTCAGGCCTCATCCTCAATTCTCAATTCTCAATTCTCAATCCTCAATCCTCAATACTCAATCCTCAATCCTCAATCGTCAATCCTCAATCCTAAATCCTCAGTCATCAATACTCAATCTTCAATACTCAATCCTCAATCCTCAATCCCCAATCCTCAATCCTCAATCCTCAATCTTCAATCCTCAATACTCAATATTCAATCCTCAATCCTCAATCCTCAATCCCCAATCCTCAATCCTCAATCCTCAATCCTGAATTTTCAATCCTCAGTACCCAATCCTCAATCTTCAGCCCTCAATCCTCAATCCTCAATCCTCAATCCTCAACCGTCAGTCCTCGTCCTCAATCCTCAACCCTCAATCCTCAATCCTCAACCTTCAATCGTCAATCCTCAATCCTCAATCCTCAATCCTCAATACTCCATCCTCAATATTCAACACACAAGCCTCAACCATCAATCCTCAATACTCAACCATTAATCCTCAATTCTCAATACTCAGTAGAGTATCCTGAAGTCTCATGCATCAATACTCAATCCACAATATTCAATAATCAAATCTCAATCCTCAAACATCAATACTCAACACTCAATCCTCCATACTTAGTCCTCTCTCTTCAATCCTCAATCCTCAATCCTCAATCTTCAATCCTCAATACTCAATCTTCAAACCACTATCCGGAATCCTCAATCCTGAATCCTCAATCTTCAGCCCTCAGTCCTCAACAATCAGTTGTCAATCCTCAATCCTCAATAGAATATCCTCAGTTCAGAGTTTTCCATACGCAGTACTCGATCTGCAATCGTGAAATCTCTATCCGCAAACATCAATTCTCATCACTCAACCCTCAACACTCAGTCCCCAATCCTCAATCTTCAATCCTCAATCCTCAACCCTGAATCCTTAAAGCTCAATCCTCTATCCTCAATCTTCAACCCTCAATACTCAACCTTTAATCCTCAATCCTCAATCCTCAATCCTCAGTCCACAATCCTCAGTCCTCCAACCTCAATCCTGAATCCTCAACCCTGAATCCTCAATCTTCAGCCCTCAGTCCTCAACAATAAATTGTCAATCCTCAATCGTCAATAGAATATCCTCAATTCACTGTTTTCAATACTCGATCCCCATTCTTCAATCTTCAAATCTCAATCCACAAACATCAATCCTCATCACTCAACCCTGAGCACTCAGTCGTCAATCGTCAATCCTCAATCCTCAATCCTCAATCTTCAATCCTCAATACTCAATATTCAATCCTCAATCCTCAATCCTCAATCCTCAATCCTCAATACTCAATCCTCAATCCTCGGTCCTCAATCCTAAATCCTCAGTCATCAATACTCAATCTTCAATACTCAATCCTCAATCGTCAATCCCCAATCCTCAATCCTCAATCCTCAACCCTCATTCCTCAAACCTCAATCCTCAACCCTCAGGCCTCATCCTCAATTCTCAATTCTCAATTCTCAATCCTCAATCCTCAATACTCAATCCTCAATCCTCAATCGTCAATCCTCAATCCTAAATCCTCAGTCATCAATACTCAATCTTCAATACTCAATCCTCAATCCTCAATCCCCAATCCTCAATCCTCAATCCTCAATCCTGAATTTTCAATCCTCTGTCCCCAATCCTCAATCTTCAACCCTCAATCCTCAATCCTCAATCCTCAATCCTCAATCCTCAGTCCTCAGTCGTCAAACCTCAATCCTCAATACTCAATCCCCGATCCTCAGTCCTCAAACCTCAATCCTCAACCGTCAGTCCTCGTCCTCAATCCTCAACCCTCAATCCTCAATCCTCAATCCTCAATCCTCAATCCTCGATCCTCAATCTTCAATCCTCAATACTCAATCTTCAATCCTCAATCCTCAGTCCTCAATCCTCAATCCTCAATCCTCAGTCCTGAGTCGTCAAACCTCAATCCTCAATCCTCAATCCCCGTTCCTCAATCGTCAAACCTCAATCCTCAACCGTCAGTCCTCGTCCTCAATCCTCAACCCTCAATCCTCAATCCTCAACCTTCAATCGTCAATACTCAATCTTCAATCATCAATCCTCAATCCTCAATCCTCAATACTCCATCCTCAATGTTCAACACACAACCCTCAACCATCAATCCTCAATACTCAACCATTAATCCTCAATTCTCAATACTCAATAGAGTATCCTGAATTCTCATGCTTCAATACTCAATCCACAATATTCAATAATCAAATCTCAATCCTCAAACATCAATACTCAACACTCAATCCTCCATACTCAGTCCTCTCTCTTCAATCCTCAATCCTCAATCCTCAATCTTCAATCCTCAATACTCAATCTTCAAACCACAATCCGGAATCCTCAATCCTGAATCCTCAATCTTCATCCCTCAGTCCTCAACAATCAGTTGTCAATCCTCAATCCTCAATAGAATATCCTCAGTTCAGAGTTTTCCATACGCAATACTCAATCTGCAATCGTCAAATCTCTATCCGCAAACATCAATTCTCATCACTCAACCCTCAACACTCAGTCCCCAATCCTCAATCTTCAATCCTCAATCCTCAATCCTCAACCCTGAATCCTTAAAGCTCAATCCTCAATCCTCAATCTTCAACCCTCAATACTCAACCTTTAATCCTCAATCCTCAATCCTCAATCCTCAGTCCACAATCCTCAGTCCACAATCCTCAGTCCTCCAACCTCAATCCTGAATCCTCAACCCTGAATCCTCAATCTTCAGCCCTCAGTCCTCAACAATAAATTGTCAATCCTCAATCCTCAATAGAATATCCTCAATTCACTGTTTTCAATACTCGATCCCCATTCTTCAATCCTCAAATCTCAATCCACAAACATCAATCCTCATCACTCAACCCTGAGCACTCAGTCGTCAATCGTCAATCCTCAATCCTCAATCCTCAATCTTCAATCCTCAATACTCAATATTCAATCCTCAATCCTCAATCCTCAATCCTCAATCCTCAATACTCAATCCTCAATCCTCAATCCTCAATCCTAAATCCTCAGTCATCAATACTCAATCTTCAATACTCAATCCTCAATCCTCAATCCCCAATCATCAATCCTCAATCCTCAACCCTCATTCCTCAAACCTCAATCCTCAACCCTCAATCCTCAATCCTCAATTCTCAATTCTCAATCCTAAATCCTCAGTCATCAATACTCAATCTTCAATACTCAATCCTCAATCCTCAATCCCCAATCCTCAATCCTCAATCCTCAATCCTGAATTTTCAATCCTCAGTCCCCAATCCTCAATCTTCAACCCTCAATCCTCAATCCTCAATCCTCAATCCTCAATCCTCAGTCCTCAGTCGTCAAACCTCAATCCTCAATCCTCAATCCCCGATCCTCAGTCCTCAAACCTCAATCCTCAACCGTCAGTCCTCGTCCTCAATCCTCAACCCTCAATCCTCAATCCTCAACCTTCAATCATCAATACTCAATCTTCAATCCTCAATCCTCAATCCTCAATCCTCACTACTCCATCCTCAATGTTCAACACACAACCCTCAACCATCAATCCTCAATACTCAACCATTAATCCTCAATTCTCAATACTCAATAGAGTATCCTGAATTCTCATGCTTCAATACTCAATCCACAATATTCAATAATCAAATCTCAATCCTCAAACATCAATACTCAACACTCAATCCTCCATACTCAGTCCTCTCTCTTCAATCCTCAATCCTCAATCCTCAATCTTCAATCCTCAATACTCAATCTTCAAACCACAATCCGGAATCCTCAATCCTGAATCCTCAATCTTCAGCCCTTAGTCCTCAACAATCAGTTGTCAATCCTCAATCCTCAATAGAATATCCTCAGTTCAGAGTTTTCCATACGCAATACTCAATCTGCAATCTTCAAATCTCTATCCGCAAACATCAATTCTCATCACTCAACCCTCAACACTCAGTCCCCAATCCTCAATCTTCAATCCTCAATCCTCAATCCTCAACCCTGAATCCTTAAAGCTCAATCCTCAATACTCAATCCTCAATCCTCAAACTTCAATCCTCAATCCTCAATCCTCAATCCTCGATCCTCAATCTTCAATCCTCAATACTCAATCTTCAATCCTCAATCCTCAGTCCTCAATCCTCAATCCTCAATCGTCAATCGTCAATCTTATACCCTCAATCCTCAATTCTCAATCCTCAATCCTCAGTTCTCAGTCCTCAAACCACAATCCTCAACCCTCATCCCGCATCCTCAATCCTCAATCCTCAATTCTCAATTCTCAATCTGCAATCCTCAATACTGAATCTTCAATCCTCAATCCTCAATCCTCAATCCTCAATCCTCAATCCTGAATTTTCAATCCTCAGTACCCAATCCTCAATCTTCAACCCTCAATCCTCAATCCTCAATCCTCAATCCTCAATCCTCAGTCCTGAGTCGTCAAACCTCAATCCTCAATCCACAATCCCCGTTCCTCAATCCTCAAACCTCAATCCTCAACCGTCAGTCCTCGTCCTCAATCCTCAACCCTCAATCCTCAATCCTCAACCTTCAATCGTCAATACTCAATCTTCAATCCTCAATCCTCAATCCTCAATCCTCAATACTCCATCCTCAATATTCAACACACAACCCTCAACCATCAATCCTCAATACTCAACCATTAATCCTCAATTCTCAATACTCAATAGAGTATCCTGAATTCTCATGCTTCAATACTCAATCCACAATATTCAATAATCAAATCTCAATCCTCAAACATCAATACTCAACACTCAATCCTCCATACTCAGTCCTCTCTCTTCAATCCTCAATCCTCAATCCTCAATCTTCAATCCTCAATACTCAATCTTCAAACCACAATCCGGAATCCTCAATCCTGAATCCTCAATCTTCAGCCCTCAGTCCTCAACAATCAGTTGTCAATCCTCAATCCTCAATAGAATATCCTCAGTTCACTGTTTTCAATACTCGATCCCCATTCTTCAATCTTCAAATCTCAATCCACAAACATCAATCCTCATCACTCAACCCTGAGCACTCAGTCGTCAATCGTCAATCCTCAATCCTCAATCCTCAATCTTCAATCCTCAATACTCAATATTCAATCCTCAATCCTCAATCCTCAATCCTCAATCCTCAATACTCAATCCTCAATCCTCAATCCTCAATCCTAAATCCTCAGTCATCAATACTCAATCTTCAATACTCAATCCTCAATCCTCAATTCCCAATCCTCAATCCTCAATCCTCAACCCTCATTCCTCAAACCTCAATCCTCAACCCTCAGGCCTCATCCTCAATTCTCAATTCTCAATTCTCAATCCTCAATCCTCAATACTCAATCCTCAATCCTCAATCGTCAATCCTCAATCCTAAATCCTCAGTCATCAATACTCAATCTTCAATACTCAATCCTCAATCCTCAATCCCCAATCCTCAATCCTCAATCCTCAATCCTGAATTTTCAATCCTGAGTACCCAATCCTCAATCTTCAGCCCTCAATCCTCAATCCTCAATCCTCAATCCTCAATCCTCAGTCCTCAGTCGTCAAACCTCAATCCTCAATCCTCAATCCCCGATCCTCAATCCTCAAACCTCAATCCTCAACCGTCAGTCCTCGTCCTCAATCCTCAACCCTCAATCCTCAATCCTCAACCTTCAATCGTCAATACTCAATCTTCAATCCTCAATCCTCAATCCTCAATCCTCAATACTCCATCCTCAATATTCAACACACAACCCTCAACCATCAATCCTCAATACTCAACCATTAATCCTCAATTCTCAATACTCAATAGAGTATCCTGAATTCTCATGCATCAATACTCAATCCACAATATTCAATAATCAAATCTCAATCCTCAAACATCAATACTCAACACTCAATCCTCCATACTTAGTCCTCTCTCTTCAATCCTCAATCCTCAATCCTCAATCTTCAATCCTCAATACTCAATCTTCAAACCACTATCCGGAATCCTCAATCCTGAATCCTCAATCTTCAGCCCTCAGTCCTCAACAATCAGTTGTCAATCCTCAATCCTCAATAGAATATCCTCAGTTCAGAGTTTTCCATACGCAGTACTCGATCTGCAATCGTGAAATCTCTATCCGCAAACATCAATTCTCATCACTCAACCCTCAACACTCAGTCCCCAATCCTCAATCTTCAATCCTCAATCCTCAACCCTGAATCCTTAAAGCTCAATCCTCTATCCTCAATCTTCAACCCTCAATACTCAACCTTTAATCCTCAATCCTCAATCCTCAATCCTCAGTCCACAATCCTCAGTCCTCCAACCTCAATCCTGAATCCTCAACCCTGAATCCTCAATCTTCAGCCCTCAGTCCTCAACAATAAATTGTCAATCCTCAATCCTCAATAGAATATCCTCAATTCACTGTTTTCAATACTCGATCCCCATTCTTCAATCTTCAAATCTCAATCCACAAACATCAATCCTCATCACTCAACCCTGAGCACTCAGTCGTCAATCGTCAATCCTCAATCCTCAATCCTCAATTTTCAATCCTCAATACTCAATATTCAATCCTCAATCCTCAATCCTCAATCCTCAATCCTCAATACTCAATCCTCAATCCTCGGTCCTCAATCCTAAATCCTCAGTCATCAATACTCAATCTTCAATACTCAATCCTCAATCATCAATCCCCAATCCTCAATCCTCAATCCTCAACCCTCATTCCTCAAACCTCAATCCTCAACCCTCAGGCCTCATCCTCAATTCTCAATTCTCAATTCTCAATCCTCAATCCTCAATACTCAATCCTCAATCCTCAATCGTCAATCCTCAATCCTAAATCCTCAGTCATCAATACTCAATCTTCAATACTCAATCCTCAATCCTCAATCCCCAATCCTCAATCCTCAATCCTCAATCCTGAATTTTCAATCCTCTGTCCCCAATCCTCAATCTTCAACCCTCAATCCTCAATCCTCAATCCTCAATCCTCAATCCTCAGTCCTCAGTCGTCAAACCTCAATCCTCAATACTCAATCCCCGATCCTCAGTCCTCAAACCTCAATCCTCAACCGTCAGTCCTCGTCCTCAATCCTCAACCCTCAATCCTCAATCCTCAATCCTCAATCCTCAATCCTCGATCCTCAATCTTCAATCCTCAATACTCAATCTTCAATCCTCAATCCTCAGTCCTCAATCCTCAATCCTCAATCGTCAATCGTCAATCTTATACCCTCAATCCTCAATTCTCAATCCTCAATCCTCAGTTCTCAGTCCTCAAACCACAATCCTCAACCCTCATCCCGCATCCTCAATCCTCAATCCTCAATTCTCAAATCTCAATCTGCAATCCTCAATACTGAATCTTCAATCCTCAATCCTCAATCCTCAATCCTCAATCCTCAATCCTGAATTTTCAATCCTCAGTACCCAATCCTCAATCTTCAACCCTCAATCCTCAATCCTCAATCCTCAATCCTCAATCCTCAGTCCTGAGTCGTCAAACCTCAATCCTCAATCCTCAATCCCCGTTCCTCAATCCTCAAACCTCAATCCTCAACCGTCAGTCCTCGTCCTCAATCCTCAACCCTCAATCCTCAATCCTCAACCTTCAATCGTCAATACTCAATCTTCAATCATCAATCCTCAATCCTCAATCCTCAATACTCCATCCTCAATGTTCAGCACACAACCCTCAACCATCAATCCTCAATACTCAACCATTAATCCTCAATTCTCAATACTCAATAGAGTATCCTGAATTCTCATGCTTCAATACTCAATCCACAATATTCAATAATCAAATCTCAATCCTCAAACATCAATACTCAACACTCAATCCTCCATACTCAGTCCTCTCTCTTCAATCCTCAATCCTCAATCCTCAATCTTCAATCCTCAATACTCAATCTTCAAACCACAATCCGGAATCCTCAATCCTGAATCCTCAATCTTCATCCCTCAGTCCTCAACAATCAGTTGTCAATCCTCAATCCTCAATAGAATATCCTCAGTTCAGAGTTTTCCATACGCAATACTCAATCTGCAATCGTCAAATCTCTATCCGCAAACATCAATTCTCATCACTCAACCCTCAACACTCAGTCCCCAATCCTCAATCTTCAATCCTCAATCCTCAATCCTCAACCCTGAATCCTTAAAGCTCAATCCTCAATCCTCAATCTTCAACCCTCAATACTCAACATTTAATCCTCAATCCTCAATCCTCAATCCTCAGTCCACAATCCTCAGTCCACAATCCTCAGTCCTCCAACCTCAATCCTGAATCCTCAACCCGGAATCCTCAATCTTCAGCCCTCAGTCCTCAACAATAAATTGTCAATCCTCAATCCTCAATAGAATATCCTCAATTCACTGTTTTCAATACTCGATCCCCATTCTCCAATCCTCAAATCTCAATCCACAAACATCAATCCTCATCACTCAACCCTGAGCACTCAGTCGTCAATCGTCAATCCTCAATCCTCAATCCTCAATCTTCAATCCTCAATACTCAATATTCAATCCTCAATCCTCAATCCTCAATCCTCAATCCTCAATACTCAATCCTCAATCCTCAATCCTCAATCCTAAATCCTCAGTCATCAATACTCAATCTTCAATACTCAATCCTCAATCCTCAATCCCCAATCATCAATCCTCAATCCTCAACCCTCATTCCTCAAACCTCAATCCTCAACCCTCAATCCTCAATCCTCAATTCTCAATTCTCAATCCTAAATCCTCAGTCATCAATACTCAATCTTCAATACTCAATCCTCAATCCTCAATCCCCAATCCTCAATCCTCAATCCTCAATCCTGAATTTTCAATCCTCAGTCCCCAATCCTCAATCTTCAACCCTCAATCCTCAATCCTCAATCCTCAATCCTCAATCCTCAGTCCTCAGTCGTCAAACCTCAATCCTCAATCCTCAATCCCCGATCCTCAGTCCTCAAACCTCAATCCTCAACCGTCAGTCCTCGTCCTCAATCCTCAACCCTCAATCCTCAATCCTCAACCTTCAATCATCAATACTCAATCTTCAATCCTCAATCCTCAATCCTCAATCCTCAGTACTCCATCCTCAATGTTCAACACACAACCCTCAACCATCAATCCTCAATACTCAACCATTAATCCTCAATTCTCAATACTCAATAGAGTATCCTGAATTCTCATGCTTCAATACTCAATCCACAATATTCAATAATCAAATCTCAATCCTCAAACATCAATACTCAACACTCAATCCTCCATACTCAGTCCTCTCTCTTCAATCCTCAATCCTCAATCCTCAATCTTCAATCCTCAATACTCAATCTTCAAACCACAATCCGGAATCCTCAATCCTGAATCCTCAATCTTCAGCCCTTAGTCCTCAACAATCAGTTGTCAATCCTCAATCCTCAATAGAATATCCTCAGTTCAGAGTTTTCCATACGCAATACTCAATCTGCAATCTTCAAATCTCTATCCGCAAACATCAATTCTCATCACTCAACCCTCAACACTCAGTCCCCAATCCTCAATCTTCAATCCTCAATCCTCAATCCTCAACCCTGAATCCTTAAAGCTCAATCCTCAATACTCAATCCTCAATCCTCAAACTTCAATCCTCAATCCTCAATCCTCAATCCTCGATCCTCAATCTTCAATCCTCAATACTCAATCTTCAATCCTCAATCCTCAGTCCTCAATCCTCAATCCTCAATCGTCAATCGTCAATCTTATACCCTCAATCCTCAATTCTCAATCCTCAATCCTCAGTTCTCAGTCCTCAAACCACAATCCTCAACCCTCATCCCGCATCCTCAATCCTCAATCCTCAATTCTCAATTCTCAATCTGCAATCCTCAATACTGAATCTTCAATCCTCAATCCTCAATCCTCAATCCTCAATCCTCAATCCTGAATTTTCAATCCTCAGTACCCAATCCTCAATCTTCAACCCTCAATCCTCAATCCTCAATCCTCAATCCTCAATCCTCAGTCCTGAGTCGTCAAACCTCAATCCTCAATCCTCAATCCCCGTTCCTCAATCCTCAAACCTCAATCCTCAACCGTCAGTCCTCGTCCTCAATCCTCAACCCTCAATCCTCAATCCTCAACCTTCAATCGTCAATACTCAATCTTCAATCCTCAATCCTCAATCCTCAATCCTCAATACTCCATCCTCAATATTCAACACACAACCCTCAACCATCAATCCTCAATACTCAACCATTAATCCTCAATTCTCAATACTCAATAGAGTATCCTGAATTCTCATGCTTCAATACTCAATCCACAATATTCAATAATCAAATCTCAATCCTCAAACATCAATACTCAACACTCAATCCTCCATACTCAGTCCTCTCTCTTCAATCCTCAATCCTCAATCCTCAATCTTCAATCCTCAATACTCAATCTTCAAACCACAATCCGGAATCCTCAATCCTGAATCCTCAATCTTCAGCCCTCAGTCCTCAACAATCAGTTGTCAATCCTCAATCCTCAATAGAATATCCTCAGTTCACTGTTTTCAATACTCGATCCCCATTCTTCAATCTTCAAATCTCAATCCACAAACATCAATCCTCATCACTCAACCCTGAGCACTCAGTCGTCAATCGTCAATCCTCAATCCTCAATCCTCAATCTTCAATCCTCAATACTCAATATTCAATCCTCAATCCTCAATCCTCAATCCTCAATCCTCAATACTCAATCCTCAATCCTCAATCCTCAATCCTAAATCCTCAGTCATCAATACTCAATCTTCAATACTCAATCCTCAATCCTCAATTCCCAATCCTCAATCCTCAATCCTCAACCCTCATTCCTCAAACCTCAATCCTCAACCCTCAGGCCTCATCCTCAATTCTCAATTCTCAATTCTCAATCCTCAATCCTCAATACTCAATCCTCAATCCTCAATCGTCAATCCTCAATCCTCAATCCTCAATCCTCAGTCCTGAGTCGTCAAACCTCAATCCTCAATCCTCAATCCCAGTTCCTCAATCCTCAAACCTCAATCCTCAACCGTCAGTCCTCGTCCTCAATCCTCAACCCTCAATCCTCAATCCTCAACCTTCAATCGTCAATACTCAATCTTCAATCCTCAATCCTCAATCCTCAATCCTCAATACTCCATCCTCAATATTCAACACACAACCCTCAACCATCAATCCTCAATACTCAACCATTAATCCTCAATTCTCAATACTCAATAGAGTATCCTGAATTCTCATGCTTCAATACTCAATCCACAATATTCAATAATCAAATCTCAATCCTCAAACATCAATACTCAACACTCAATCCTCCATACTCAGTCCTCTCTCTTCAATCCTCAATCCTCAATCCTCAATCTTCAATCCTCAATACTCAATCTTCAAACCACAATCCGGAATCCTCAATCCTGAATCCTCAATCTTCAGCCCTCAGTCCTCAACAATCAGTTGTCAATCCTCAATCCTCAATAGAATATCCTCAGTTCACTGTTTTCAATACTCGATCCCCATTCTTCAATCTTCAAATCTCAATCCACAAACATCAATCCTCATCACTCAACCCTGAGCACTCAGTCGTCAATCGTCAATCCTCAATCCACAATCCTCAATCTTCAATCCTCAATACTCAATATTCAATCCTCAATCCTCAATCCTCAATCCTCAATCCTCAATACTCAATCCTCAATCCTCAATCCTCAATCCTAAATCCTCAGTCATCAATACTCAATCTTCAACACTCAATCCTCAATCCTCAATTCCCAATCCTCAATCCTCAATCCTCAACCCTCATTCCTCAAACCTCAATCCTCAACCCTCAGGCCTCATCCTCAATTCTCAATTCTCAATTCTCAATCCTCAATCCTCAATACTCAATCCTCAATCCTCAATCGTCAATCCTCAATCCTAAATCCTCAGTCATCAATACTCAATCTTCAATACTCAATCCTCAATCCTCAATCCCCAATCCTCAATCCTCAATCCTCAATCCTGAATTTTCAATCCTCAATCCCCGATCCTCAATCCTCAAACCTCAATCCTCAACCGTCAGTCCTCGTCCTCAATCCTCAACCCTCAATCCTCAATCCTCAACCTTCAATCGTCAATACTCAATCTTCAATCCTCAATCCTCAATCCTCAATCCTCAATACTCCATCCTCAATATTCAACACACAACCCTCAACCATCAATCCTCAATACTCAACCATTAATCCTCAATTCTCAATACTCAATAGAGTATCCTGAATTCTCATGCATCAATACTCAATCCACAATATTCAATAATCAAATCTCAATCCTCAAACATCAATACTCAACACTCAATCCTCCATACTTAGTCCTCTCTCTTCAATCCTCAATCCTCAATCCTCAATCTTCAATCCTCAATACTCAATCTTCAAACCACTATCCGGAATCCTCAATCCTGAATCCTCAATCTTCAGCCCTCAGTCCTCAACAATCAGTTGTCAATCCTCAATCCTCAATAGAATATCCTCAGTTCAGAGTTTTCCATACGCAGTACTCGATCTGCAATCGTGAAATCTCTATCCGCAAACATCAATTCTCATCACTCAACCCTCAACACTCAGTCCCCAATCCTCAATCTTCAATCCTCAATCCTCAACCCTGAATCCTTAAAGCTCAATCCTCTATCCTCAATCTTCAACCCTCAATACTCAACCTTTAATCCTCAATCCTCAATCCTCAATCCTCAGTCCACAATCCTCAGTCCTCCAACCTCAATCCTGAATCCTCAACCCTGAATCCTCAATCTTCAGCCCTCAGTCCTCAACAATAAATTGTCAATCCTCAATCCTCAATAGAATATCCTCAATTCACTGTTTTCAATACTCGATCCCCATTCTTCAATCTTCAAATCTCAATCCACAAACATCAATCCTCACCACTCAACCCTGAGCACTCAGTCGTCAATCGTCAATCCTCAATCCTCAATCCTCAATCTTCAATCCTCAATACTCAATATTCAATCCTCAATCCTCAATCCTCAATCCTCAATCCTCAATACTCAATCCTCAATCCTCGGTCCTCAATCCTAAATCCTCAGTCATCAATACTCAATCTTCAATACTCAATCCTCAATCGTCAATCCCCAATCCTCAATCCTCAATCCTCAACCCTCATTCCTCAAACCTCAATCCTCAACCCTCAGGCCTCATCCTCAATTCTCAATTCTCAATTCTCAATCCTCAATCCTCAATACTCAATCCTCAATCCTCAATCCTAAATCCTCAGTCATCAATACTCAATCTTCAATACTCAATCCTCAATCCTCAATCCCCAATCCTCAATCCTCAATCCTCAATCCTGAATTTTCAATCCTCTGTCCCCAATCCTCAATCTTCAACCCTCAATCCTCAATCCTCAATCCTCAATCCTCAATCCTCAGTCCTCAGTCGTCAAACCTCAATCCTCAATACTCAATCCCCGATCCTCAGTCCTCAAACCTCAATCCTCAACCGTCAGTCCTCGTCCTCAATCCTCAACCCTCAATCCTCAATCCTCAATCCTCAATCCTCAATCCTCGATCCTCAATCTTCAATCCTCAATACTCAATCTTCAATCCTCAATCCTCAGTCCTCAATCCTCAATCCTCAATCGTCAATCGTCAATCTTATACCCTCAATCCTCAATTCTCAATCCTCAATCCTCAGTTCTCAGTCCTCAAACCACAATCCTCAACCCTCATCCCGCATCCTCAATCCTCAATCCTCAATTCTCAATTCTCAATCTGCAATCCTCAATACTGAATCTTCAATCCTCAATCCTCAATCCTCAATCCTCAATCCTCAATCCTGAATTTTCAATCCTCAGTACCCAATCCTCAATCTTCAACCCTCAATCCTCAATCCTCAATCCTCAATCCTCAATCCTCAATCCTCAGTCCTGAGTCGTCAAACCTCAATCCTCAATCCTCAATCCCCGTTCCTCAATCCTCAAACCTCAATCCTCAACCGTCAGTCCTCGTCCTCAATCCTCAACCCTCAATCCTCAATCCTCAACCTTCAATAGTCAATACTCAATCTTCAATCATCAATCCTCAATCCTCAATCCTCAATACTCCATCCTCAATGTTCAACACACAACCCTCAACCATCAATCCTCAATACTCAACCATTAATCCTCAATTCTCAATACTCAATAGAGTATCCTGAATTCTCATGCTTCAATACTCAATCCACAATATTCAATAATCAAATCTCAATCCTCAAACATCAATACTCAACACTCAATCCTCCATACTCAGTCCTCTCTCTTCAATCCTCAATCCTCAATCCTCAATCTTCACTCCTCAATACTCAATCTTCAAACCACAATCCGGAATCCTCAATCCTGAATCCTCAATCTTCATCCCTCAGTCCTCAACAATCAGTTGTCAATCCTCAATCCTCAATAGAATATCCTCAGTTCAGAGTTTTCCATACGCAATACTCAATCTGCAATCGTCAAATCTCTATCCGCAAACATCAATTCTCATCACTCAACCCTCAACACTCAGTCCCCAATCCTCAATCTTCAATCCTCAATCCTCAATCCTCAACCCTGAATCCTTAAAGCTCAATCCTCAATCCTCAATCTTCAACCCTCAATACTCAACCTTTAATCCTCAATCCTCAATCCTCAATCCTCAGTCCACAATCCTCAGTCCACAATCCTCAGTCCTCCAACCTCAATCCTGAATCCTCAACCCTGAATCCTCAATCTTCAGCCCTCAGTCCTCAACAATAAATTGTCAATCCTCAATCCTCAATAGAATATCCTCAATTCACTGTTTTCAATACTCGATCCCCATTCTTCAATCCTCAAATCTCAATCCACAAACATCAATCCTCATCACTCAACCCTGAGCACTCAGTCGTCAATCGTCAATCCTCAATCCTCAATCCTCAATCTTCAATCCTCAATACTCAATATTCAATCCTCAATCCTCAATCCTCAATCCTCAATCCTCAATACTCAATCCTCAATCCTCAATCCTCAATCCTAAATCCTCAGTCATCAATACTCAATCTTCAATACTCAATCCTCAATCCTCAATCCCCAATCATCAATCCTCAATCCTCAACCCTCATTCCTCAAACCTCAATCCTCAACCCTCAATCCTCAATCCTCAATTCTCAATTCTCAATCCTAAATCCTCAGTCATCAATACTCAATCTTCAATACTCAATCCTCAATCCTCAATCCCCAATCCTCAATCCTCAATCCTCAATCCTGAATTTTCAATCCTCAGTCCCCAATCCTCAATCTTCAACCCTCAATCCTCAATCCTCAATCCTCAATCCTCAATCCTCAGTCCTCAGGCGTCAAACCTCAATCCTCAATCCTCAATCCCCGATCCTCAGTCCTCAAACCTCAATCCTCAACCGTCAGTCCTCGTCCTCAATCCTCAACCCTCAATCCTCAATCCTCAACCTTCAATCATCAATACTCAATCTTCAATCCTCAATCCTCAATCCTCAATCCTCAGTACTCCATCCTCAATGTTCAACACACAACCGTCAACCATCAATCCTCAATACTCAACCATTAATCCTCAATTCTCAATACTCAATAGAGTATCCTGAATTCTCATGCTTCAATACTCAATCCACAATATTCAATAATCAAATCTCAATCCTCAAACATCAATACTCAACACTCAATCCTCCATACTCAGTCCTCTCTCTTCAATCCTCAATCCTCAATCCTCAATCTTCAATCCTCAATACTCAATCTTCAAACCACAATCCGGAATCCTCAATCCTGAATCCTCAATCTTCAGCCCTTAGTCCTCAACAATCAGTTGTCAATCCTCAATCCTCAATAGAATATCCTCAGTTCAGAGTTTTCCATACGCAATACTCAATCTGCAATCTTCAAATCTCTATCCGCAAACATCAATTCTCATCACTCAACCCTCAACACTCAGTCCTCAATCCTCAATCTTCAATCCTCAATCCTCAATCCTCAACCCTGAATCCTTAAAGCTCAATCCTCAATACTCAATCCTCAATCCTCAAACTTCAATCCTCAATCCTCAATCCTCAATCCTCGATCCTCAATCTTCAATCCTCAATACTCAATCTTCAATCCTCAATCCTCAGTCCTCAATCCTCAATCCTCAATCGTCAATCGTCAATCTTATACCCTCAATCCTCAATTCTCAATCCTCAATCCTCAGTTCTCAGTCCTCAAACCACAATCCTCAACCCTCATCCCGCATCCTCAATCCTCAATCCTCAATTCTCAATTCTCAATCTGCAATCCTCAATACTGAATCTTCAATCCTCAATCCTCAATCCTCAATCCTCAATCCTCAATCCTGAATTTTCAATCCTCAGTACCCAATCCTCAATCTTCAACCCTCAATCCTCAATCCTCAATCCTCAATCCTCAATCCTCAGTCCTGAGTCGTCAAACCTCAATCCTCAATCCTCAATCCCCGTTCCTCAATCCTCAAACCTCAATCCTCAACCGTCAGTCCTCGTCCTCAATCCTCAACCCTCAATCCTCAATCCTCAACCTTCAATCGTCAATACTCAATCTTCAATCCTCAATCCTCAATCCGCAATCCTCAATACTCCATCCTCAATATTCAACACACAACCCTCAACCATCAATCCTCAATACTCAACCATTAATCCTCAATTCTCAATACTCAATAGAGTATCCTGAATTCTCATGCTTCAATACTCAATCCACAATATTCAATAATCAAATATCAATCCTCAAACATCAATACTCAACACTCAATCCTCCATACTGAGTCCTCTCTCTTCAATCCTCAATCCTCAATCCTCAATCTTCAATCCTCAATACTCAATCTTCAAACCACAATCCGGAATCCTCAATCCTGAATCCTCAATCTTCAGCCCTCAGTCCTCAACAATCAGTTGTCAATCCTCAATCCTCAATAGAATGTCCTCAGTTCACTGTTTTCAATACTCGATCCCCATTCTTCAATCTTCAAATCTCAATCCACAAACATCAATCCTCATCACTCAACCCTGAGCACTCAGTCGTCAATCGTCAATCCTCAATCCTCAATCCTCAATCTTCAATCCTCAATACTCAATATTCAATCCTCAATCCTCAATCCTCAATCCTCAATCCTCAATACTCAATCCTCAATCCTCAATCCTCAATCCTAAATCCTCAGTCATCAATACTCAATCTTCAATACTCAATCCTCAATCCTCAATTCCCAATCCTCAATCCTCAATCCTCAACCCTCATTCCACAAACCTCAATCCTCAACCTTCAGGCCTCATCCTCAATTCTCAATTCTCAATTCTCAATCCTCAATCCTGAATACTCAATCCTCAATCCTCAATCGTCAATCCTCAATCCTAAATCCTCAGTCATCAATACTCAATCTTCAATACTCAATCCTCAATCCTCAATCCCCAATCCTCAATCCTCAATCCTCAATCCTGAATTTTCAATCCTCAGTACCCAATCCTCAATCTTCAGCCCTCAATCCTCAATCCTCAATCCTCAATCCTCAATCCTCAGTCCTCAGTCGTCAAACCTCAATCCTCAATCCTCAATCCCCGATCCTCAATCCTCAAACCTCAATCCTCAACCGTCAGTCCTCGTCCTCAATCCTCAACCCTCAATCCTCAATCCTCAACCTTCAATCGTCAATACTCAATCTTCAATCCTCAATCCTCAATCCTCAATCCTCAATACTCCATCCTCAATATTCAACACACAACCCTCAACCATCAATCCTCAATACTCAACCATTAATCCTCAATTCTCAATACTCAATAGAGTATCCTGAATTCTCATGCATCAATACTCAATCCACAATATTCAATAATCAAATCTCAATCCTCAAACATCAATACTCAACACTCAATCCTCCATACTTAGTCCTCTCTCTTCAATCCTCAATCCTCAATCCTCAATCTTCAATCCTCAATACTCAATCTTCAAACCACTATCCGGAATCCTCAATCCTGAATCCTCAATCTTCAGCCCTCAGTCCTCAACAATCAGTTGTCAATCCTCAATCCTCAATAGAATATCCTCAGTTCAGAGTTTTCCATACGCAGTACTCGATCTGCAATCGTGAAGTCTCTATCCGCAAACATCAATTCTCATCACTCAACCCTCAACACTCAGTCCCCAATCCTCAATCTTCAATCCTCAATCCTCAACCCTGAATCCTTAAAGCTCAATCCTCTATCCTCAATCTTCAACCCTCAATACTCAACCTTTAATCCTCAATCCTCAATCCTCAATCCTCAGTCCACAATCCTCAGTCCTCCAACCTCAATCCTGAATCCTCAACCCTGAATCCTCAATCTTCAGCCCTCAGTCCTCAACAATAAATTGTCAATCCTCAATCCTCAATAGAATATCCTCAATTCACTGTTTTCAATACTCGATCCCCATTCTTCAATCTTCAAATCTCAATCCACAAACATCAATCCTCATCACTCAACCCTGAGCACTCAGTCGTCAATCGTCAATCCTCAATCCTCAATCCTCAATCTTCAATCCTCAATACTCAATATTCAATCCTCAATCCTCAATCCTCAATCCTCAATCCTCAATACTCAATCCTCAATCCTCGGTCCTCAATCCTAAATCCTCAGTCATCAATACTCAATCTTCAATACTCAATCCTCAATCGTCAATCCCCAATCCTCAATCCTCAATCCTCAACCCTCATTCCTCAAACCTCAATCCTCAACCCTCAGGCCTCATCCTCAATTCTCAATTCTCAATTCTCAATCCTCAATCCTCAATACTCAATCCTCAATCCTCAATCGTCAATCCTCAATCCTAAATCCTCAGTCATCAATACTCAATCTTCAATACTCAATCCTCAATCCTCAATCCCCAATCCTCAATCCTCAATCCTCAATCCTGAATTTTCAATCCTCTGTCCCCAATCCTCAATCTTCAACCCTCAATCCTCAATCCTCAATCCTCAATCCTCAATCCTCAGTCCTCAGTCGTCAAACCTCAATCCTCAATACTCAATCCCCGATCCTCAGTCCTCAAACCTCAATCCTCAACCGTCAGTCCTCGTCCTCAATCCTCAACCCTCAATCCTCAATCCTCAATCCTCAATCCTCAATCCTCGATCCTCAATCTTCAATCCTCAATACTCAATCTTCAATCCTCAATCCTCAGTCCTCAATCCTCAATCCTCAATCGTCAATCGTCAATCTTATACCCTCAATCCTCAATTCTCAATCCTCAATCCTCAGTTCTCAGTCCTCAAACCACAATCCTCAACCCTCATCCCGCATCCTCAATCCTCAATCCTCAATTCTCAATTCTCAATCTGCAATCCTCAATACTGAATCTTCAATCCTCAATCCTCAATCCTCAATCCTCAATCCTCAATCCTGAATTTTAAATCCTCAGTACCCAATCCTCAATCTTCAACCCTCAATCCTCAATCCTCACTCCTCAATCCTCAATCCTCAGTCCTGAGTCGTCAAACCTCAATCCTCAATCCTCAATCCCCGTTCCTCAATCCTCAAACATCAATCCTCAACCGTCAGTCCTCGTCCTCAATCCTCAACCCTCAATCCTCAATCCTCAACCTTCAATCGTCAATACACAATCTTCAATCATCAATCCTCAATCCTCAATCCTCAATACTCCATCCTCAATATTCAACACACAACCCTCAACCATCAATCCTCAATACTCAACCATTAATCCTCAATTCTCAATACTCAATAGAGTATCCTGAATTCTCATGCTTCAATACTCAATCCACAATATTCAATAATCAAATCTCAATCCTCAAACATCAATACTCAACACTCAATCCTCCATACTCAGTCCTCTCTCTTCAATCCTCAATCCTCAATCCTCAATCTTCAATCCTCAATACTCAATCTTCAAACCACAATCCGGAATCCTCAATCCTGAATCCTCAATGTTCATCCCTCAGTCCTCAACAATCAGTTGTCAATCCTCAATCCTCAATAGAATATCCTCAGTTCAGAGTTTTCCATACGCAATACTCAATCTGCAATCGTCAAATCTCTATCCGCAAACATCAATTCTCATCACTCAACCCTCAACACTCAGTCCCCAATCCTCAATCTTCAATCCTCAATCCTCAATCCTCAACCCTGAATCCTTAAAGCTCAATCCTCAATCCTCAATCTTCAACCCTCAATACTCAACCTTTAATCCTCAATCCTCAATCCTCAATCCTCAGTCCACAATCCTCAGTCCACAATCCTCAGTCCTCCAACCTCAATCCTGAATCCTCAACCCTGAATCCTCAATCTTCAGCCCTCAGTCCTCAACAATAAATTGTCAATCCTCAATCCTCAATGGAATATCCTCAATTCACTGTTTTCAATACTCGATCCCCATTCTTCAATCCTCAAATCTCAATCCACAAACATCAATCCTCATCACTCAACCCTGAGCACTCAGTCGTCAATCGTCAATCCTCAATCCTCAATCCTCAATCTTCAATCCTCAATACTCAATATTCAATCCTCAATCCTCAATCCTCAATCCTCAATCCTCAATACTCAATCCTCAATCCTCAATCCTCAATCCTAAATCCTCAGTCATCAATACTCAATCTTCAATACTCAATCCTCAATCCTCAATCCCCAATCATCAATCCTCAATCCTCAACCCTCATTCCTCAAACCTCAATCCTCAACCCTCAATCCTCAATCCTCAATTCTCAATTCTCAATCCTAAATCCTCAGTCATCAATACTCAATCTTCAATACTCAATCCTCAATCCTCAATCCCCAATCCTCAATCCTCAATCCTCAATCCTGAATTTTCAATCCTCAGTCCCCAATCCTCATTCTTCAACCCTCAATCCTCAATCCTCAATCCTCAATCCTCAATCCTCAGTCCTCAATCGTCAATCGTCAATCTTATACCCTCAATCCTCAATTCTCAATCCTCAATCCTCAGTTCTCAGTCCTCAAACCACAATCCTCAACCCTCATCCCGCATCCTCAATCCTCAATCCTCAATTCTCAATTCTCAATCTGCAATCCTCAATACTGAATCTTCAATCCTCAATCCTCAATCCTCAATCCTCAATCCTCAATCCTGAATTTTCAATCCTCAGTACCCAATCCTCAATCTTCAACCCTCAATCCTCAATCCTCAATCCTCAATCCTCAATCCTCAGTCCTGAGTCGTCAAACCTCAATCCTCAATCCTCAATCCCCGTTCCTCAATCCTCAAACCTCAATCCTCAACCGTCAGTCCTCGTCCTCAATCCTCAACCCTCAATCCTCAATCCTCAACCTTCAATCGTCAATACTCAATCTTCAATCCTCAATCCTCAATCCTCAATCCTCAATACTCCATCCTCAATATTCAACACACAACCCTCAACCATCAATCCTCAATACTCAACCATTAATCCTCAATTCTCAATACTCAATAGAGTATCCTGAATTCTCATGCTTCAATACTCAATCCACAATATTCAATAATCAAATCTCAATCCTCAAACATCAATACTCAACACTCAATCCTCCATACTCAGTCCTCTCTCTTCAATCCTCAATCCTCAATCCTCAATCTTCAATCCTCAATACTCAATCTTCAAACCACAATCCGGAATCCTCAATCCTGAATCCTCAATCTTCAGCCCTCAGTCCTCAACAATCAGTTGTCAATCCTCAATCCTCAATAGAATATCCTCAGTTCACTGTTTTCAATACTCGATCCCCATTCTTCAATCTTCAAATCTCAATCCACAAACATCAATCCTCATCACTCAACCCTGAGCACTCAGTCGTCAATCGTCTATCCTCAATCCTCAATCCTCAATCTTCAATCCTCAATACTCAATATTCAATCCTCAATCCTCAATCCTCAATCCTCAATCCTCAATACTCAATCCTCAATCCTCAATCCTCAATCCTAAATCCTCAGTCATCAATACTCAATCTTCAATACTCAATCCTCAATCCTCAATTCCCAATCCTCAATCCTCAATCCTCAACCCTCATTCCTCAAACCTCAATCCTCAACCCTCAGGCCTCATCCTCAATTCTCAATTCTCAATTCTCAATCCTCAATCCTCAACCCTCAATCCTCAATCCTCAATTCTCAATTCTCAATCCTAAATCCTCAGTCATCAATACTCAATCTTCAATACTCAATCCTCAATCCTCAATCCCCAATCCTCAATCCTCAATCCTCAATCCTGAATTTTCAATCCTCAGTCCCCAATCCTCATTCTTCAACCCTCAATCCTCAATCCTCAATCCTCAATCCTCAATCCTCAGTCCTCAGTCGTCAAACCTCAATCCTCAATCCTCAATCCCCGATCCTCAGTCCTCAAACCTCAATCCTCAACCGTCAGTCCTCGTCCTCAATCCTCATCCCTCAATCCTCAATCCTCAATCCTCAATCCTCAATCTTCAATCCTCAATCCTCAATCCTCAGTCCTCAATACTCAACCATCAATCCTCAATCCTCAATCTTCAACCCTCAATACTGAATCTTTAATCCTCAATCGTCAATCCTCAATCCTTAATCCTGAACCCTCAATCCTCAATCCTCAATCCTCAATCCTCAAACTTCAATCCTCAATCCTCAATCCTCAATCTTCAATCCTCAATCCTCAATCCTCACTCCTCAATACTCAACCAACAATCCTCAATTCCCAATACGCAATAGAATATCCTGAATTCTTAGGATTCAATACTCAAACCTCAATCCTCAACCCTCAGCCCTCATCCTCCATCCTCAACCCTCAATGTTCAATCCGCAATACCCAATCCTCAATCTTCAATACTCAATCCTCAATCCTCAATCCTCAATCCTCAATCCTCAATCCTCAATCCTCAATCCTCAATCTTGAATCCTCAATCCTCAATCCTCAGTCCTCAATACTCAACCATCAATCCTCAATCCTCAATCTTCAACCATCAATACTGAATCTTTAATCCTCAATCCTCAATCCTCAATCCCTAATCCTGAATCCTCAATCCTCAATCCTCAATCCTCAATCCTCAAACTTCAATCCTCAATACTCAATCCTCAATCCTCAATCCTCAATCCTCAATCCTCATTCTTCAATCCTCAATACCCAGTCCTCAATCTTCAACCCTCAATCCTCAATCCTCAATCCTCAATCCTCAGACCTCAAACATCAATACTCAACCCTCTGTCCTCGTCCTCAATCCACAACACTCAATCCTCAATCCTCAATCTTCAATCATCAATATTCAATCTTCAGTCCTCAATCCTCATTCCTCAACCCTCAATCTTCAATCCTCAATCCTCAGTCCTCAATACTCTACCATCAATGTTCAATCCTCAATGCTCAATCCTCATTCTTCAATCCTCAATACCCAGTCCTCAATCTTCAATCCTCAATCCTCAATCCTCAATTCTCAATCCTCAATCCTCAATTCTCAGACCTCAGACATCAATACTCAGCCCTCAGTCCTCGTCCTCTATCCTCAACCCTCAATCCTCAATCCTCAGTCTTCAATCATCTATACTCAATCTTCAATCCTCTATCCTCAATCCTCAATCCTCAATCCTCAAAACTCAATCCTCAATCCTCAATCTTCAATCCTCAATACTCAATCTTCAATCCTCAATCCTCAATCCTCAATCCTCAATCCTCATTCTTCAATCCTCAATACCCAGTCCTCAATCTTCAATCCTCAATCCTCAATCCTCAATCCTCAATTCTCAACCATCAATCCTCAATCCTCAGACCTCAAACATCAATACTCAACCCTCAGTCCTCGTCCTCAATCCACAACCCTTAATCCTCGATCCTCAATCTTCAATCATCAATATTCAATCTTCAATCCTCAACCCTCAATCCTCAATACTCAATCCTCAATCCTCAATGTTCAATCCTCAATACCCAATCCTCAATCTTCAATCCTCAATCCTCAATCCTCAATCCTCAATCCTCAATCCTCAATCCTCAGTCCTCAAACCTCAATCCCGAATCCTCAATCCTGAATCCTCAATGTTTAGCCCTCAGTCCACAACAATCAGTTGTCAATCCTCAATCCTCAATAGAATATCCTGAATTCACAGGTTTCAATGCTCAATACTTGACCTGCAATCTTCAAATCTCTATCCACAAGCATCAATTCTCATCACTCAACCCTCAACACTCAGTCCCCAATCCTGAATCTTCAACCCTCAATCCTCAGTCCTCAATCCTCAATCCTCAATCTTCAATCCTCAATACTCAATATTCAGTCCTCAATCCTCAATCCTCGACCCTCAATCCTCAATCGTCAATCTCCAATCCTGAATACTCAATCTTCAATCCTCAACCCTCAATCCTCAATCCTCAATCCTCAATCCTCATTCTTCAATCCTCAATACCCAATCCTCAATCTTCAATCCTCAATCCTCAATCCTCATTCCTCAAACCTCAACCCTCAACCCTCAGTCCTCATCCTCACTTCTCAAATCTCAATCCTGAATCCTCAATCCTCAATCTTCAATCCTCAATAATCAATCTCCAATCCTAGATCCTCAATCCCCAATCTTCAATCCTTAATCCTCAATCCTCAATCCTCAATCCTCATTCTTCAATCCTCAATACACAGTCCTCAATCTCCAATCCTCAACCCTCAATCCTCAATTCTCAATCCTCAATCCTCAATTCTCAATCCTCAATCCTCAAATCTCAGACCTCAAACATCATTACTCAACCCTCAGTCCTCGTCCTCAATCCACATCCCTCAATCCTCAATCCTCAGTCTTCAAACATCAGTATTCAGTCTTCAGTCCTCAATCCTCCATCCTCAATCCCCAATCCTCAATCGTCAATGTTCAATCCGCAATACCCAATCCTCAATCTTCAATACTCAATCCTCAATCCACAATCCTCAATCCTCAATCCTCAATCCTCAATCCTCAATCCTCAATCTTCAATCCTCAATCCTCAGCCCTCAATCCTCTAGCATGAATCTTCAATCCTCAATCCTCAATCCTCAATCCTCAATCCTCATTCTTCAATCCTCAATACCCAATCCTCAATTTTCAATCCTCAATCCTCAATGCTCAATTCTCAATCCTCAATCCTCAAACCTCAATCTTCAATGCTCAACACTCAATCTTCAATCCTCAATCCTCAATCCTCAGTCATCAACCCTCAATCTTCAATTCTCAATAGTCAATCCCCACTCCTCAATACTCAACACCCAATCCACAATCTTCAATCCTCAATCCTCAATCCTCAATCCTCAATTCTCAATCTTCAGACCTCAAACATCAATACTCCATCCTCAGTCCTCGTCCTCAATCCACAACCCTCAATCCTCAATCCTCAATCTTCAATCATCAATATTCTATATTCAGTCCTCAATCCTCAATCCTCAATCCTCAATCCTCAATCCTCAACCCTCAATGTTCAATCCGCAATACCCAATCCTCAATCTTCAATACTCAATCCTCAATCCTCAATCCTCAATCCTCAATCCTCAATCCTCAATCCTCAATCCTCAATCCTCAATCCTCAATCTTCAATCCTCAATCCTCAATCCTCAGTCCTCAATACTCAAACATCAATCCTCAATCCTCAATCTTCAACCCTCAATACTGAATCTTGAATCCTCAATCCTCAATCCTCAATCCTTAATCCTGAATCCTCAATCCTCAATCCTCAATCCTCATTCTTCAATCCTGAATAACCAATCCTCAATCATCAATCCTCAATCCTCAATCCTCAATCCTCAACCCTCAATCCTCAATTGTCAATCCTCAATCCTCAGTCCTCAGTCCTCAAACCACAATCCTCAATCCTCAGCCCTCATCCTCAATCCTCAATCCTCAATCCTCAGTCCTCCGTCCTCAAACCTCAGTCCTCAGCCCTCAGACGTCATCCTCAATCCTCAATCCTCAATCCTCAATCCTCAAACTTCAATCCTCAATACTCAATCTTCAATCCTCAATCCTCAATCCTCAGACATCAATCCTCAATTTTCAATGCTCAATCGTCAATCCCCACTCCTCAATCCTCAACACCCAATCCTCAATCTCCAATCCTCAATCCTCAATCCTCAATTCTCAATCCTCAATCCTCAATTCTCAGACCTCAAACATCAATACTCAACCCTCAGTCCGCGTCTTCAATACACAACCCACAATCCTCGATCCTCAATCTTCAATCATCAATAATCAATCTTCAATTCTCAACCCTCAATCCTCAATACTCAATCCTCAATCCTCAATGTTCAATTCTCAATACCCAATCCTCAATCTTCAATCCTCAATCCTCAATCCTCAATCCTCAATCCGCAATCTTCAGTCCTCAAACCTCAATCCTGAATCCTCAACCCTGAAACCTCAACGTTCAGCCCTCAGTCCTCAACAATCAGATGTCAATCCTCAATCCTCAATAGAATATCCTCAATTCACAGGTTTCAATACTCAACACTCAACCTGCAATCTTCAAATCTCTATCCACAAACATCAATTCTCATCACTCAACCCTCAACACTCAGTCCCCAATCCTGAATCTTCAATCCTCAATCCTCAGTCCTCAATCCTCAATCCTCAATCTTCAATCCTCAATACTCAATCTTCAATCCTCAATACTCAATCCTCAACCCTCAACCCTCAATCGTCAACCTGCAATCCTGAATACTCAATCTTCAATCCTCAACCCTCAATCCTCAATCCTCAATCCTCAATCCTCATTCTTCAATCCTCAATACCCAATCCTCAATCTTCAATCCTCAATCCTCAATCCTCAATCCTCAATTTTCAATCCTCAATCCTCAGTCCTCAGTCCTCAAACCTCAATCCTCAACACTCAGGCCTCATCCTCAATCCTCAATCCTCAATGCTCAATCCTCAATCCTCAATACTCAATGTTCAATCCTCAATACCCAATCCTCAATCTTCAATCCTCAATCCTGAATCCTCAATCCTCAATCCTCAATCCTCAATCCTCAGTCCTCAAACCACAATCCTGAATCCTCAATCCTGAATCCTCAATCTTCAGCCCTCAGTCCTCAACAATCACTTGTCAATACACAACCCTCAATAGAACATCCTCAGTACAGAGCTTTCCATACGCACTACTCAGTATGCAATCTTCAAATCTCTATCCGCAAACATCAATTCTCATCACTCAACCCTCAACACTCAGTCCCCAATCCTCAATCTTTAATTCTCAATCCTCAATCCTCAATCCTCAATCCTCAATCTTCAATCCTCAATACTAAATCTTCAATCCTCAATTCTCAATCCTCAATCCTCAATCTTCAGACCTCAGACATCAATACTCAACCCGCAGTCCTCGTCCTCAATCCACAACCCTCAATCCTCGATCCTCAATCTTCCATCATCAATATTCAATCTTCAATCCTCAACCCTCAACCCTCAATACTCAATCCTCAATCCTCAATGTACGATCCTCAATACCCAATCCTCAATCTTCAATCCTCAATCCTCAATCCTCAATCCTCAATCTTCAATCCTCTATCCTCAGGCCTCAAACCTCAATCCTGAATCTTCAATCTTCAGCCATCAGTCCTCAAAAATCAACTATCAATCCCCTATGCTGAATAGAATATCCTCAATTTACTGTTTTCCATACTCAATCCCCATTCTTCAATCTTCAATTCTGAATCCACAAACATCAATTCTAATCACTCAACCATCAACACTCAGTCCTCAATCTTCAATCCTCAATCCTCAATCCTCAATTCTCAATCCTCAATCCTCAATCCTCGGACCCCAAACATCAATACTCCATCCTCAGTCCTCGTCCTCAATCCACAACCCTCAATCCTCAATCCTCAATCTTCAATCATCAATATTCAATATTCAGTCCTCAATCCTCAATCCTCAATCCTCAATCCTCAATCCTCAACCCTCAATGTTCAATCCGCAATACCCAATCCTCAATCTTCAATACTCAATCCTCAATCCTCAATCCTCAATCCTCAATCCTCAATCCTCAATCCTCAATCCTCAATCCTCAATCCTCAATCCTCAATCCTCAATCTTCAATCCTCAATCCTCAATCCTCAGTCCTCAATCCTCAACCATCAATCCTCAATCCTCAATCTTCAACCCTCAATACTGAATCTTTAATCCTCAATCCTCAATCCTCAATCCTTAATCCTGAATCCTCAATCCTCAATCCTCAATCCTCAATCTTCAATCCTGAATAACCAATCCTCAATCATCAATCCTCAATCCTCAATCCTCAATCCTCAATCCTCAATTGTCAATCCTCAATCCTCAGTCCTCAGTCCTCAAACCACAATCCTCAATCCTCAGCCCTCATCCTCAATCCTCAATCCTCAATCCTCAGTCCTCCGTCCTCAAACCTCAGTCCTCAGCCCTCAGACGTCATCCTCAATCCTCAATCCTCAATCCTCAATCCTCAAACTTCAATCCTCAATACTCAATCTTCAATCCTCAATCCTCAATCCTCAGTCATCAATCCTCAATCTTCAATGCTCAATCGTCAATCCCCACTCCTCAATCCTCAACTCCCAATCCTCAATCTTCAATCCTCAATCCTCAATCCTCAATTCTCAATCCTCAATCCTCAATTCTCAGACCTCAAACATCAATACTCAACCCTCAGTCCGCGTCCTCAATACACAACCCTCAATCCTCGATCCTCAATCTTCAATCATCAATACTCAATCTTCAATCCTCAACCCTCAATCCTCAATCCTCAATCCTCAATCCTCATTCTTCAATCCTCAATACCCAATCCTCAATCTTCAATCCTCAATCCTCAATCCTCAATTTTCAATCCTCAATCCTCAGTCCTCAGTCCTCAAACCTCAATCCTCAACACTCAGGCCTCATCCTCAATCCTCAATCCTCAATGCTCAATCCTCAATCCTCAATACTCAATGTTCAATCCTCAATACCCAATCCTCAATCTTCAATCATCAATCCTGAATCCTCAATCCTCAATCCTCAATCCTCAATCCTCAGTCCTCAAACCACAATCCTGAATCCTCAATCCTGAATCCTTAATCTTCAGCCCTCAGTCCTCAACAATCACTTGTCAATCCACAACCCTCAATAGAACATCCTCAGTACCGAGATTTCCATACGCACTACTCAGTATGCAATCTTCAAATCTCTATCCGCAAACATCAATTCTCATCACTCAACCCTCAACACTCAGTCCCCAATCCTCAATCTTTAATTCTCAATCCTCAATCCTCAATCCTCAATCCTCAATCTTCAATCCTCAATACTAAACCTTCAATCCTCAATCCTCAATACTCAATCCTCAATCTTCAATCCTCAACCCTCAATCCTCAATCCTCAATCCTCATTCTTCAATCCTCAATCCTCAATCCTCACTCCTCAATACTCAACCAACAATCCTCAATTCCCAATACGCAATAGAATATCCTGAATTCTCAGGATTCAATACTCAAACCTCAATCATCAACCCTCAGCCCGAATCCTCCATCCTCAACCCTCAATGTTCAATCCGCAATACCCAATCATCAATCTTCAATACTCAATCCTCAATCCTCAATCCTCAATCCTCAATCCTCAATCCTCAATCCTCAATCCTCAATCTTCAATCCTCAATCCTCAATCCTCAGTCCTCAATACTCAACCATCAATCCTCAATCCTCAATCTTCAACCCTCAATACTGAATCTTTAATCCTCAATCCTCAATCCTCAACCCTTAATCCTGAACCGTCAATCCTCAATCCTCAATCCTCAATCCTCAAACTTCAATCCTCAATCCTCAATCCTCAATCTTCGATCCTCAATCCTCAATCCTCACTCCTCAATACTCAACCAACAATCCTCAATTCCCAATACGGAATAGAATATCCTGAATTCTCAGGATTCAATACTCAAACCTCAATCCTCAACCCTCAGCCCTCATCCTCCATCCTCAACCCTCAATGTTCAATCCGCAATACCCAATCCTCAATCTTCAATACTCAATCCTCAATCCTCAATCCTCAATCCTCAATCCTCAATCCTCAATCCTCAATCCTCAATCTTCAATCCTCAATCCTCAATCCTCAGTCCTCAATACTCAACCATCAATCCTCAATCCTCAATCTTCAACCCTCAATACTGAATCTTTAATCCTCAATCCTCAATCCTCAATCCTTAATCCTGAATCCTCAATCCTCAATCCTCAATCCTCAATCCTCAAACTTCAAACCTCAATACTCAATCCTCAATCCTCAATCCTCAATCCTCAATCCTCATTCTTCAATCCTCAATACCCAGTCCTCAATCTTCAACCCTCAATCCTCAATCCTCAATCCTCAATCCTCAGACCTCAAACATCAATACTCAACCCTCTGTCCTCGTCCTCAATCCACAACACTCAATCCTCAATCCTCAATCTTCAATCATCAATATTCAATCTTCAGTCCTCAATCCTCATTCCTCAACCCTCAATCTTCAATCCTCAATCCTCAGTCCTCAATACTCTACCATCAATGTTCAATCCTCAATCCTCAATCCTCATTCTTCAATCCTCAATACCCGGTCCTCAATCTTCAATCCTCAATCCTCAATCCTCAATTCTCAATCCTCAATCCTCAATTCTCAGACCTCAGACATCAATACTCAGCCCTCAGTCCTCGTCCTCTATCCTCAACCCTCAATCCTCAATCCTCAGTCTTCAATCATCTATACTCAATCTTCAATCCTCTATCATCAATCCTCAATCCTCAATCCTCAATGCTCAATACTCAATCCTCAATCTTCAATCCTCAATACTCAATCTTCAATCCTCAATCCTCAATCCTCAATCCTCAATTCTCATTCTTCAATCCTCAATACCCAGTCCTCAATCTTCAATCCTCAATCCTCAATCTTCAATCCTCAATTCTCAACCCTCAGTCCTCAATCCTCAGATCTCAAACATCAATACTCAACCCTCAGTCCTCGTCCTCAATCCACAACACTTAATCCTCGATCCTCAATCTTCAATCATCAATATTCAATCTTCAATCCTCAACCCACAATCCTCAATACTCAATCCTCAATCCTCAATGTTCAATCCTCAATACCCAATACTCAATCTTCAATCCTCAATCCTCAATCCTCAATCCTCAATCCTCAATCCTCAATCCTCAGTCCTCAAACCTCAATACCGAATCCTCAATCCTGAATCCTCAATGTTTAGCCCTCAGTCCTCAACAATCAGTTGTCAATCCTCAATCCTCAATAGAATATCCTGAATTCACAGGTTTCAATGCTCAATACTTGACCTGCAATCATCAAATCTCTATCCACAGGCATCAATTCTCATCACTCAACCCTCAACACTCAGTCCCCAATCCTGAATCTTCAACCCTCAATCATCAATCCTCAATCCTCAATCCTCAATCTTCAATCCTCAATACTCAATATTCAGTCCTCAATCCTCAATCCTCGCCCCTCAATCCTCAATCGTCAATGTCCAATCCTGAATACTCAATCTTCAATCCTCAACCCTCAATCCTCAATCCTCAATCCTCAATCCTCATTCTTCAATCCTCAATACCCAATCCTCAACCTTCAATCCTCAATCCTCAATCCTCATTCCTCAAACCTCAACCCTCAACCCTCAGTCCTCATCCTCACTTCTCAATTCTCAATCCTGAATCCTCAATCCTCAATCTTCAATCCTCAATAATCAATCTCCAATCCTAGATCCTCAATCCCCAATCTTCAATCCTTAATCCTCAATCCTCAATCCTCAATCCTCATTCTTCAATCCTCAATACACAGTCCTCAATCTTCAATCCTCAACCCTCAATCCTCAATTCTCAATCCTCAATCCTCAAATCTCAGACCTCAGACATCAGTACTCAACCCTCAGTCCTCGTCCTCAATCCACATCCCTCAATCCTCAATCCTCAGTCTTCAATCATCAGTATTCAGGCTTCAGTCCTCAATCCTCAATCGTCAATCCCCAATCCTCAATCGTCAATGTTCAATCCGCAATACCCAATCCTCAATCTTCAATACTCAATCCCCAATCCACAATCCTCAATCCTCAATCCTCAATCCTCAATCCTCAATCCTCAATCTTCAATCCTCAATCCTCAATCCTCACTCCTCAATACTCAACCAACAATCCTCAATTCCCAATACGCAATAGAATATCCTGAATTCTCAGGATTCAATACTCAAACCTCAATCATCAACCCTCAGCCCGAATCCTCCATCCTCAACCCTCAATGTTCAATCCGCAATACCCAATACTCAATCTTCAATACTCAATCCTCAATCCTCAATCCTCAATCCTCAATCCTCAGTCCTCAATCCTCAATCCTCAATCTTCAATCCTCAATCCTCAATCCTCAGTTCTCAATACTCAACCATCAATCCTCAATCCTCAACCTTCAACCCTCAATACTGAATCTTTAATCCTCAATCCTCAATCCTCAATCCTTAATCCTGAACCCTCAATCCTCAATCCTCAATCCTCAATCCTCAATCCTCAATCTTCAGACCTCAATCATCAATACTCAACCCTCAGACCTCGTCCTCAATCCACAACCCTCAATCCTCGATCCTCAATCTTCAATCATCAATATTCAATCTTCAATTCTCAACACTCAACCCTCAATACTCAATCCTCAATCCTCAATGTACGAACCTCAATACCCAATCCTCAATCTTCAATACTCAATCATCAATCCTCAATATTCAATACTCAATCCTCAATCCTCAATCCTCAATACTCAACCATCAATCCTCAGCCCTCAAACCTCAATCCCGAATCCTCAATCCTAAATCCTCAATCTTCAGCCCTCAGTCCTCAAAAATCAACTATCAATCCTCCATCCTGAATTGAATATCCTCAATTTACAGTTTTCCATACTCAATCCCCATTCTTCAATCTTCAAATCTGAATCCACAAACATCAATTCTAATGACTCAACCATCAACACTCAGTCCTCACTCTTCAATCCTCAATACTCAATCCTCAATCTTCAATCATCAATACTCAATCTTCAATCATCAATCCTCAATCCTCAATCCTCAATCCTCAATCTTCAATCCTCAATCCTCAATCCTCATACTTCAATCCTCAACACTCAACCCTCTATCTTCAATCCTCAATCCTCAATCCTCAATTCTCAATCCTCAATCCTCAATCTTCAGACCTCAATCATCAATACTCAACCCTCAGTCCTCGTCCTCAATCCACAACCCTCAATCCTCGATCCTCAATCTTCAATCATCAATATTCAATCTTCAATTCTCAACCCTCAACCCTCAATACTCAATCGTCAATCCTCAATGTACGAACCTCAATACCCAATCCTCAATCTTCAATACTCAATCCTCAATCCTCAATCCTCAATACTCAACCATCAATCCTCAATTCCCAATACTCAATATATTATCCAGAATTTTCAGGATTCAATACTCAAACCTCAAACCTCAACCCTCAGCCCTCATCCTCCATCCTCAATCCTCAATCCTCAATCCTCAATCCTCAACCTTCAATCCTCAATACTCAATCTTCAATCCTCAATCCTCAATCCTCAATCCTCAATCCTCAATCCTCAATCCTCAATCCTCAATCCTCAATCCTCAATCCTCAATCTTGAATCCTCAATACTCAATCTTCAATCCTCAATCCCCAATCCTCAATCCTCAATCCTCATTCTTCAATCCTCAATACCCAGTCCTCAATCTTCAATCCTCAATCCTAAATCCTCAATCCTCAATTCTCAATCCTCAATCCTCAATCCTCAGACCTCAAACATCAATACTCAACCCTCTGTCCTCGTCCTCAATCCACAACACTCAATCCTCAATCCTCAATCTTCAATCATCAATATTCAATCTTCTGTCCTGAATCCTCAATCCTCAATCCTCAATCTTCAATCCTGAATCCACAATCCTCATTCTTCGATCCTCAACACCCAATCCTCAATCTTCAATCCTCAATACTCAATCCTCAATTCTCAATCCTCAATCCTCAACCCTCAGACCTCAAACATCGATACTCAATCCTCAGTCCTCGTCCTCAATCCACAACCCTCAATCCTCGATCCTCAATCTTCAATCATCAATATTCAATCTTCAATCCTCAACCCTCAATCCTCAATACTCAATCCTCAATCCTCAATGTTCAATCCTCAATACCCAATCCTCAATCTTCAATACTCAGTCCTCAATCCTCAATACTCAATCCTCAATCCTCAGTCCTCAAACCTCAATCCTGAATCCTCAAACCTGAATCCTCAATGTTCAGCCCTCAGTCCACAACAACCAGTCGTCAATCCTCAATCCTCAATAGAATATCCTGAATTCACAGGTTTCAATGCTCAATACTTGACCTGCAATCTTCAAATCTCTATCCACAAGCATCAATTCTCATCACTCAACCCTCAATACTCAGTCCCCAATCCTGAATCTTCAATCCTCAATTATCAATCCTCAATCCTCAATCCTCAATCTTCAATCCTCAATACTCAATATTCAGTCCTCAATCCTCAATCCTCGACCCTCAATCCTCAATCGTCAATCTCCAATCCTGAATACTCAATCTTCGATCCTAAACCCTCAATCCTCAATCCTCAATCCTCAATCCTCAATCCTCAGTCCTCAAACATCAATACTCAACCCTCAGTCCTCGTCCTCAATACACAACCCTCAATCCTCGATCCTGAATCTTCAATCATCAACAATCAATCCTCAGTCCCCAATCCTGAATCTTCAATCCTCAATCCTCAATCCTCAATCCTCAATCCTCAACCTTCAATCCTCAATAATCAATATTCAGTCCTCAATCCTCAATCCTCGACCCTCAATCCTCAATCGTCAATCTCCAATCCTGAATACTCAATCCTCAATCCTCAACCCTCAATCCTCAATCTTCAATACTCAATCCTCAATCCTCAATCTTCAATCCTCAATACTCAATCTTCAGTCCTCAATCCTCAATCCTCAATCCTCAATCTTCAATCCTCAATCCACAATCCTCATTCTTCGATCCTCAACACCCAATCCTCAATCTTCAATCCTCAATACTCAATCCTCAATTCTCAATCCTCAATCCTCAATCCTCAGACCTCAAACATCAATACTCAATTCTCAGTCCTCGTCCTCAATCCACAACACTCATTCCTCGATCCTCAATCTTCAATCATCAATATTCAATCTTCAATCCTCAACCCTCAATCCTCAATACTCAATCCTCAATCCTCAATGTTCAATCCTCAATACCCAATCCTCAATCTTCAATCCTCAATCCTCAATCCTCAATCCTGAATCCTCAATCCGCAATCTTCAGTCATCAAACCTCAATCCTGAATCCTCAATCCTGAATCCTCAACGTTCAGCCCTCAGTCCTCAACAATCAGTTGTCAATCCTCAATCCTCAATAGAATATCCTCAATTCCCAGGTTTCAATACTCAACACTCAACCTGCAATCTTCAAATCTCTATCCACAAACATCAATTCTCATCACTCAACCCTCAACACTCAGTCCCCAATCCTGAATCTTCAATCCTCAATCCTCAGTCCTCAATCCTCAATCCTCAATCTTCAATCCTCAATACACAATCTTCAATCCTCAATCCTCAATCCTCAACCCTCAACCCTCAATCGTCAACATCCAATCCTGAATACTCAATATTCAATCCTCAACCCTCAACCATCAATACTCAATTCTCAATACTCAATAGAATATCCTGAATTCTCATGGTTCAATACTCAATCCACAATATTCTGTAATCAAATCTCAATCCTCAAACATCAATTCTCAACACTCAATCCTCAACACTCAGTCCTCTCTCTTCAATCCTCCATCCTCAACTCTGAATCCTCAAGCGTCAATACTCAATCGTCAATCCACAACCCTCAATCCTCAGCCCTCAAACCTCAATCCCGAATCCTCAATCCTAAATTCTCAGTCTTCAGCCCTCAGTTCTCAAAAATCAACTATCAATCCTCTATCCTGAATAGAATATCCTCAATTTACAGTTTTCCATACTCAATCCCCATTCTTCAATCTTCAAATCTGAATCCACAAACATCAATTCTAATCACTCAAGCATCAACACTCAGTCCTCAATCTTCAATCCTCAATCCTCAATCCTCAATATTCAATCCTCAATACTCAATCTTCAATCATCAATCCCCAATCCTCATTCCTCAATTCTCAACCTTCAATCCTCAATCCTCAATCCTCAATCCTCAATCCTCAATCCTCAATCCTCAATCTTCAATCCTCAATCCTCAATCCTCACTCCTCAATACTCAACCAACAATCCTCAATTCCCAATACGCAATAGAATATCCTGAATTCTCAGGATTCAATACTCAAACCTCAATCATCAACCCTCAGCCCGAATCCTCCATCCTCAACCCTCAATGTTCAATCCGCAATACCCAATCATCAATCTTCAATACTCAATCCTCAATCCTCAATCCTCAATCCTCAATCCTCAATCCTCAATCCTCAATCCTCAATCTTCAATCCTCAATCCTCAATCCTCAGTCCTCAATACTCAACCATCAATCCTCAATCCTCAATCTTCAACCCTCAATACTGAATCTTTAATCCTCAATCCTCAATCCTCAACCCTTAATCCTGAACCCTCAATCCTCAATCCTCAATCCTCAATCCTCAAACTTCAATCCTCAATCCTCAATCCTCAATCTTCGATCCTCAATCCTCAATCCTCACTCCTCAATACTCAACCAACAATCCTCAATTCCCAATACGGAATAGAATATCCTGAATTCTCAGGATTCAATACTCAAACCTCAATCCTCAACCCTCAGCCCTCATCCTCCATCCTCAACCCTCAATGTTCAATCCGCAATACCCAATCCTCAATCTTCAATACTCAATCCTCAATCCTCAATCCTCAATCCTCAATCCTCAATCCTCAATCCTCAATCCTCAATCTTCAATCCTCAATCCTCAATCCTCAGTCCTCAATACTCAACCATCAATCCTCAATCCTCAATCTTCAACCCTCAATACTGAATCTTTAATCCTCAATCCTCAATCCTCAATCCTTAATCCTGAATCCTCAATCCTCAATCCTCAATCCTCAATCCTCAAACTTCAATCCTCAATACTCAATCCTCAATCCTCAATCCTCAATCCTCAATCCTCATTCTTCAATCCTCAATACCCAGTCCTCAATCTTCAACCCTCAATCCTCAATCCTCAATCCTCAATCCTCAGACCTCAAACATCAATACTCAACCCTCTGTCCTCGTCCTCAATCCACAACACTCAATCCTCAATCCTCAATCTTCAATCATCAATATTCAATCTTCAGTCCTCAATCCTCATTCCTCAACCCTCAATCTTCAATCCTCAATCCTCAGTCCTCAATACTCTACCATCAATGTTCAATCCTCAATCCTCAATCCTCATTCTTCAATCCTCAATACCCAGTCCTCAATCTTCAATCCTCAATCCTCAATCCTCAATTCTCAATCCTCAATCCTCAATTCTCAGACCTCAGACATCAATACTCAGCCCTCAGTCCTCGTCCTCTATCCTCAACCCTCAATCCTCAATCCTCAGTCTTCAATCATCTATACTCAATCTTCAATCCTCTATCATCAATCCTCAATCCTCAATCCTCAATGCTCAATACTCAATCCTCAATCTTCAATCCTCAATACTCAATCTTCAATCCTCAATCCTCAATCCTCAATCCTCAATTCTCATTCTTCAATCCTCAATACCCAGTCCTCAATCTTCAATCCTCAATCCTCAATCTTCAATCCTCAATTCTCAACCCTCAATCCTCAATCCTCAGATCTCAAACATCAATACTCAACCCTCAGTCCTCGTCCTCAATCCACAACACTTAATCCTCGATCCTCAATCTTCAATCATCAATATTCAATCTTCAATCCTCAACCCTCAATCCTCAATACTCAATCCTCAATCCTCAATGTTCAATCCTCAATACCCAATACTCAATCTTCAATCCTCAATCCTCAATCCTCAATCCTCAATCCTCAATCCTCAATCCTCAGTCCTCAAACCTCAATACCGAATCCTCAATCCTGAATCCTCAATGTTTAGCCCTCAGTCCTCAACAATCAGTTGTCAATCCTCAATCCTCAATAGAATATCCTGAATTCACAGGTTTCAATGCTCAATACTTGACCTGCAATCATCAAATCTCTATCCACAGGCATCAATTCTCATCACTCAACCCTCAACACTCAGTCCCCAATCCTGAATCTTCAACCCTCAATCCTCAATCCTCAATCCTCAATCCTCAATCTTCAATCCTCAATACTCAATATTCAGTCCTCAATCCTCAATCCTCGCCCCTCAATCCTCAATCGTCAATGTCCAATCCTGAATACTCAATCTTCAATCCTCAACCCTCAATTCTCAATCCTCAATCCCCAATCCTCATTCTTCAATCCTCAATACCCAATCCTCAACCTTCAATCCTCAATCCTCAATCCTCATTCCTCAAACCTCAACCCTCAACCCTCAGTCCTCATCCTCACTTCTCAATTCTCAATCCTGAATCCTCAATCCTCAATCTTCAATCCTCAATAATCAATCTCCAATCCTAGATCCTCAATCCCCAATCTTCAATCCTTAATCCTCAATCCTCAATCCTCAATCCTCATTCTTCAATCCTCAATACACAGTCCTCAATCATCAATCCTCAACCCTCAATCCTCAATTCTCAATCCTCAATCCTCAAATCTCAGACCTCAGACATCAGTACTCAACCCTCAGTCCTCGTCCTCAATCCACATCCCTCAATCCTCAATCCTCAGTCTTCAATCATCAGTATTCAGGCTTCAGTCCTCAATCCTCAATCGTCAATCCCCAATCCTCAATCGTCAATGTTCAATCCGCAATACCCAATCCTCAATCTTCAATACTCAATCCCCAATCCACAATCCTCAATCCTCAATCCTCAATCCTCAATCCTCAATCCTCAATCTTCAATCCTCAATCCTCAATCCTCACTCCTCAATACTCAACCAACAATCCTCAATTCCCAATACGCAATAGAATATCCTGAATTCTCAGGATTCAATACTCAAACCTCAATCATCAACCCTCAGCCCGAATCCTCCATCCTCAACCCTCAATGTTCAATCCGCAATACCCAATACTCAATCTTCAATACTCAATCCTCAATCCTCAATCCTCAATCCTCAATCCTCAGTCCTCAATCCTCAATCCTCAATCTTCAATCCTCAATCCTCAATCCTCAGTTCTCAATACTCAACCATCAATCCTCAATCCTCAACCTTCAACCCTCAATACTGAATCTTTAATCCTCAATCCTCAATCCTCAATCCTTAATCCTGAACCCTCAATCCTCAATCCTCAATCCTCAATCCTCAATCCTCAATCTTCAGACCTCAATCATCAATACTCAACCCTCAGACCTCGTCCTCAATCCACAACCCTCAATCCTCGATCCTCAATCTTCAATCATCAATATTCAATCTTCAATTCTCAACACTCAACCCTCAATACTCAATCCTCAATCCTCAATGTACGAACCTCAATACCCAATCCTCAATCTTCAATACTCAATCATCAATCCTCAATATTCAATACTCAATCCTCAATCCTCAATCCTCAATACTCAACCATCAATCCTCAGCCCTCAAACCTCAATCCCGAATCCTCAATCCTAAATCCTCAATCTTCAGCCCTCAGTCCTCAAAAATCAACTATCAATCCTCCATCCTGAATAGAATATCCTCAATTTACAGTTTTCCATACTCAATCCCCATTCTTCAATCTTCAAATCTGAATCCACAAACATCAATTCTAATGACTCAACCATCAACACTCAGTCCTCACTCTTCAATCCTCAATCCTCAATCCTCAATCTTCAATCATCAATACTCAATCTTCAATCATCAATCCTCAATCCTCAATCCTCAATCCTCAATCTTCAATCCTCAATCCTCAATCCTCATACTTCAATCCTCAACACTCAACCCTCAATCTTCAATCCTCAATCCTCAATCCTCAATTCTCAATCCTCAATCCTCAATCTTCAGACCTCAATCATCAATACTCAACCCTCAGTCCTCGTCCTCAATCCACAACCCTCAATCCTCGATCCTCAATCTTCAATCATCAATATTCAATCTTCAATTCTCAACCCTCAACCCTCAATACTCAATCGTCAATCCTCAATGTACGAACCTCAATACCCAATCCTCAATCTTCAATACTCAATCCTCAATCCTCAATCCTCAATACTCAACCATCAATCCTCAATTCCCAATACTCAATATATTATCCAGAATTTTCAGGATTCAATACTCAAACCTCAAACCTCAACCCTCAGCCCTCATCCTCCATCCTCAATCCTCAATCCTCAATCCTCAATCCTCAATCTTCAATCCTCAATACTCAATCTTCAATCCTCAATCCTCAATCCTCAATCCTCAATCCTCAATCCTCAATCCTCAATCCTCAATCCTCAATCCTCAATCTTGAATCCTCAATACTCAATCTTCAATCCTCAATCCCCAATCCTCAATCCTCAATCCTCATTCTTCAATCCTCAATACCCAGTCCTCAATCTTCAATCCTCAATCCTAAATCCTCAATCCTCAATTCTCAATCCTCAATCCTCAATCCTCAGACCTCAAACATCAATACTCAACCCTCTGTCCTCGTCCTCAATCCACAACACTCAATCCTCAATCCTCAATCTTCAATCATCAATATTCAATCTTCTGTCCTGAATCCTCAATCCTCAATCCTCAATCTTCAATCCTCAATCCACAATCCTCATTCTTCGATCCTCAACACCCAATCCTCAATCTTCAATCCTCAATACTCAATCCTCAATTCTCAATCCTCAATCCTCAACCCTCAGACCTCAAACATCAATACTCAATCCTCAGTCCTCGTCCTCAATCCACAACCCTCAATCCTCGATCCTCAATCTTCAATCATCAATATTCAATCTTCAATCCTCAACCCTCAATCCTCAATACTCAATCCTCAATCCTCAATGTTCAATCCTCAATACCCAATCCTCAATCTTCAATACTCAGTCCTCAATCCTCAATACTCAATCCTCAATCCTCAGTCCTCAAACCTCAATCCTGAATCCTCAAACCTGAATCCTCAATGTTCAGCCCTCAGTCCACAACAACCAGTTGTCAATCCTCAATCCTCAATAGAATATCCTGAATTCACAGGTTTCAATGCTCAATACTTGACCTGCAATCTTCAAATCTCTATCCACAAGCATCAATTCTCATCACTCAACCCTCAATACTCAGTCCCCAATCCTGAATCTTCAATCCTCAATTATCAATCCTCAATCCTCAATCCTCAATCTTCAATCCTCAATACTCAATATTCAGTCCTCAATCCTCAATCCTCGACCCTCAATCCTCAATCGTCAATCTCCAATCCTGAATACTCAATCTTCAATCCTAAACCCTCAATCCTCAATCCTCAATCCTCAATCCTCAATCCTCAGTCCTCAAACATCAATACTCAACCCTCAGTCCTCGTCCTCAATACACAACCCTCAATCCTCGATCCTGAATCTTCAATCATCAACAATCAATCCTCAGTCCCCAATCCTGAATCTTCAATCCTCAATCCTCAATCCTCAATCCTCAATCCTCAACCTTCAATCCTCAATAATCAATATTCAGTCCTCAATCCTCAATCCTCGACCCTCAATCCTCAATCGTCAATCTCCAATCCTGAATACTCAATCCTCAATCCTCAACCCTCAATCCTCAATCTTCAATACTCAATCCTCAATCCTCAATCTTCAATCCTCAATACTCAATCTTCAGTCCTCAATCCTCAATCCTCAATCCTCAATCTTCAATCCTCAATCCACAAACCTCATTCTTCGATCCTCAACACCCAATCCTCAATCTTCAATCCTCAATACTCAATCCTCAATTCTCAATCCTCAATCCTCAATCCTCAGACCTCAAACATCAATACTCAATCCTCAGTCCTCGTCCTCAATCCACAACACTCAATCCTCGATCCTCAATCTTCAATCATCAATATTCAATCTTCAATCCTCAACCCTCAATCCTCAATACTCAATCCTCAATCCTCAATGTTCAATCCTCAATACCCAATCCTCAATCTTCAATCCTCAATCCTCAATCCTCAATCCTGAATCCTCAATCCGCAATCTTCAGTCATCAAACCTCAATCCTGAATCCTCAATCCTGAATCCTCAACGTTCAGCCCTCAGTCCTCAACAATCAGTTGTCAATCCTCAATCCTCAATAGAATATCCTCAATTCACAGGTTTCAATACACAACACTCAACCTGCAATCTTCAAATCTCTATCCACAAACATCAATTCTCATCACTCAACCCTCAACACTCAGTCCCCAATCCTGAATCTTCAATCCTCAATCCTCAGTCCTCAATCCTCAATCCTCAATCTTCAATCCTCAATACACAATCTTCAATCCTCAATCCTCAATCCTCAACCCTCAACCCTCAATCGTCAACATCCAATCCTGAATACTCAATATTCAATCCTCAACCCTCAACCATCAATACTCAATTCTCAATACTCAATAGAATATCCTGAATTCTCATGGTTCAATACTCAATCCACAATATTCTGTAATCAAATCTCAATCCTCAAACATCAATTCTCAACACTCAATCCTCAACACTCAGTTCTCTCTCTTCAATCCTCCATCCTCAACTCTGAATCCTCAAGCGTCAATACTCAATCGTCAATCCACAACCCTCAATCCTCAGCCCTCAAACCTCAATCCCGAATCCTCAATCCTAAATTCTCAGTCTTCAGCCCTCAGTTCTCAAAAATCAACTATCAATCCTCTATCCTGAATAGAATATCCTCAATTTACAGTTTTCCATACTCAATCCCCATTCTTCAATCTTCAAATCTGAATCCACAAACATCAATTCTAATCACTCAAGCATCAACACTCAGTCCTCAATCTTCAATCCTCAATCCTCAATCCTCAATATTCAATCCTCAATACTCAATCTTCAATCATCAATCCCCAATCCTCATTCCTCAATTCTCAACCTTCAATCCTCAATCCTCAATCCTCAGTCCTCAATACTCAACCATCAATGCTCAATTCCCAATACGCAATAGAATATCCTGAATTCTCAGGATTCAATACTCAAACCTCAATCCTCAACCCTCAGCCCTCATCCTCCATCCTCAATCCTCAATGTTCAATCCGCAATACCCAATCCTCAATCATCAATACTCAATCCTCAATCCTCAATACTCAATCCTCAATCCTCAATCCTCAATCCTCAACCCTCAATACTCAATCTTCAATCCTCAATCCTCAATCCTCAGTCCTCGATACTCAACCATCAATCCTCAATCGTCAATCTTCAACCCTCAATACTGAATCTTTAATCCTCAATCCTCAATCCTCAATCCTTAATCCTGAATCCTCAATCCTCAATCCTCAATCCTCAATCCTCAAACTTCAATCCTCAATACTCTATCTTCAATCCTCAATCCTCATTCCTCAAACCTCAATTCTGAATCCTGAATACTCAATCTTCAATCCTCAATCCTCAGCCCTCAATACTCTAGCATCAATCTTCAATCCTCAATCCTCAATCCTCAATCCTCAATCCTCATTCTTCAATCCTCAATACCCAATCCCCAATCTTCAATCCTCAATCCTCAAAGCTCAATTCTCAATCCTCAATCCTCAAACCTCAATCTTCAATCCTCAACACTCAATCTTCAATCCTCAATCCTCAATCCTCAGTCATCAATCCTCAATCTTCAATTCTCAATCGTCAATCCCCACTCCTCAATCCTCAACATCCAATCCTCAATCTTCAATCCTCAATCCTCAATCCACAATTCTCAATCTTCAGACCTCAAACATCAATACTCAACCCTCAGTCCTCGTCCTCAATCCACAACCCTCAATCCTCGATCCTCAATCTTCAATCATCAATATTCAATCTTCAATCCTCAACCCTCAACCCTCAATACTCAATCCTCAATCCTCAATGTACGATCCTCAATACCCAATCCTCAATCTTCAATCCTCAATCCTCAATCCTCAATCCTCAGTCCTCAATCCTCAGTCCTCAATCCTCAGCCCCCAAACCTCAATCCTGAATCCTCAATCTTCAGCCATCAGTCCTCAAAAATCAACTATCAATCCCCTATCCTGAATAGAATATCCTCAATTTACAGTTTTCCATACTCAATCCCCATGCTTCAATCTTCAATTCTGAATCCACAAACATCAATTCTAATCACTCAACCATCAACACTCAGTCCTCAATATTCAATCCTCAATCCTCAATCCTCAATTCTCAATCCTCAATCCTCAATCCTCGGACCCCAAACATCAATACTCAATCTTCAGTCCTCGTCCGCAATCCACAACCCTCAATCCTCAATCCTCAATCTTCAATCATCAATATTCAATATTCAGTCCTCAATCCTCAATCCTCAATCCTCAATCCTCAATCCTCAATCCTCAGTCCTCAATGTTCAATCCGCAATACCCAATCCTCAATCTTCAATACTCAATCCTCAATCCTCAATCCTCAATGCTCAATGCTCAATCCTCAATCCTCAATCCTCAGTCCTCAATCTTCAATCCTCAATCCTCAATCCTCAGTCCTCAATACTCAACCATCAATCCTCAATCCTCAATCTTCAACCCTCAATACTGAATCTTTAATGCTCAATCCTCAATCCTCAATCCTTAATCCTGAATCCTCAATCCTCAATCCGCAATCCTCATTCTTCAATCCTCAATACCCAATCCTCAATCATCAATCCTCAATCCTCAATCCTCAATCCTCAATCCTCAATCCTCAATTGTCAATCCTCAATCCTCAGTCCTCAGTACTCAAACCACAATCCTCAATCCTCAGCCCTCATCCTCAATCCTCAATCCTCAATCCTCAGTCCTAGGTCCTCAAACCTCAGTCCTCAGCCCTCAGACCTCATCCTCAATCCTCAGTCCTGAATCCTCAATCCTCAAACTTCAATCCTCAATACTCAATCTTCAATCCTCAATCCTCATTCGTCAAACCTCAGTTCTGAATCCTGAATACTCAATCTTCAATCCTCAATCCTCAGACCTCAATATTCTACCATCAATCTTCAATCCTCAATCCTCAATCCACAACCCTCAATCCTCGATCCTCAATCTTCCTTCATCAATATTCAATCTTCAGTCCTCAACCCTCAACCCTCAATACTCAATCCTCAATCCTCAATGTACGATCCTCAATACCCAATCCTCAATCTTCAATCCTCAATCCTCAATCCTCAATCCTCAATGCTCAATTCTCAATCCTCAATCCTCAAACATCAATCTTCAATCGTCAACACTCAATCTTCAATCCTCAATCCTCAATCCTCAGTCATCAATCCTCAATCTTCAATTCTCAATCGTCAATCCCCACTCCTCAAACCTCAACACCCAATCCTCAATCTTCAATCCTCAATCCTCAATCCTCAATTCTCAATCCTCAATCCTCAATCCTCAGACCTCAAACATCAATACTCAACCCTCAGTCCTCGTCCTCAATACACAACCCTCAATCCTCGATCCTCAATCTTCAATCATCAATAATCAATTTTCAATTCTCAACCCTCAATCCTCAATACTCAATCCTCAATCCTCAATGTTCAATCCTCAATACCCAATCCTCAATCTTCAATCCTCAATCCTCAATCCTCAATCCTCAATCCTCAATCCTCAATCCTCAATCCGCAATCTTCAGTCCTCAAACCTCAATCCTGAATCCTCAATCCTGAATCCTCAACGTTCAGCCCTCAGTCCTCAACAATCAGTTGTCAATCCTCAATCCTCAATAGAATATCCTCAATTCACAGGTTTCAATACTCAACACTCAACCTGCAATCTTCAAATCTCTATCCACAAACATCAATTCTCATCACTCAACCCTCAACACTCAGTCCCCAATCCTGAATCTTCAATCCTCAATCCTCAGTCCTCAATCTTCAATCCTCAATCTTCAATCCTCAATACTCAATCTTCAATCCTCAATCCTCAATCCTCAACCCTCAACCCTCAATCGTCAACCTCCAATCCTGAATACTCAATATTCAATACTCAACCCTCAATCCTCAATCCTCAATCCTCAATCCTCATTCTTCAATCCCCAATACCCAATCCTCAAGCTTCAATCCTCAATCCTCAATCCTCAATTTTCAATCCTCAATCCTCAGTCCTCAGTCCTCAAACCTCAATCCTCAACACTCAGGCCTCATCCTCAATCCTCAATCCTCAAAGCTCAATCTTCAACCCTCTGTCCCAGTTACTCAATCTTCAATTCCCAATCCTCAATACTCAATCCTCGATCTTCAATCCTCAATCCTCAATCCTCAATCCTCAATCCTCATTCCTCAAACCTCAATCCTCAACCCTCAGTCCTCATCCTCAATTCTCAATTCTCAATTCACAATCCTCAGTACTCAATCCTCAATCTTCAATCCTCAATAATCATTTTTCAATCCTAGATCCTCAATCCCCAATCATCAATCCTTAATCCTCAATCTTCAGTCCTCAGTCCCCAGTCATCAATCTTCAATCCTCAATGCTCCATCCTCAATCCTCAATTTTCAGTCCTCTGTCCTCAATCCTCAATCCTCAAACCTCAATCCTCAATCCTCAATCTTCAATCCTCAATACTCAATCTTCACTCCTCAATCCTCAATACTCAATCCTCGATCTTCAATCCTCAATCCTCAATCCTCAGTCCTCAATCCTCATTCTTCAATCCTCAGTACCCAATCCTCAATCTTCAATCCTCAATCCTCAATCCTCAATTCTCAATCCTCAACCCTCAGTCCTTAGTCCTCAAACCTCAATCGTCATTCTTCAATCCTCAATACCCAATCCTCAATCTTCAATCCTCAATCCTCAATCCTCAATTCTCAATCCTCAGTCCTCAATCCTCAGACCTCAAACATCAATACTCAACCCTCAGTCCTCGTCCTCAATCCACAACCCTCAATCCTCAATCCTCAATCTTCAATCCTCAACCCTCAACCATCAATACTCAATTCTCAATACTCAATAGAATATCCTGAATTCTCATGGTTCAATACACAATCCACAATATTCTGTAATCAAATGTCAATCCTCAAACATCAATTCTCAACACTCAATCCTCAACACTCAGTCCTCTCTCTTCAATCCTCCATCCTCAACTCTGAATCCTCAAGCGTCAATACTCAATCGTCAATCCTCAACCCTCAATCCTCAGCCCTCAAACCTCAATCCCGAATCCTCAATCCTAAATCCTCAGTCTTCAGCCCTCAATCCTCAAAAATCAACTATCAATCCTCTATCCTGAATAGAATATCCTCAATTTACAGTTTTCCATACTCAATCCCCATTCTTCAATCTTCAAATCTGAATCCACAAACATCAATTCTAATCACTCAAGCATCAACACTCAGTCCTCAATCTTCAATCCTCAATACGCAATCCTCAATCCTCAATCGTCAAACCTCAATACTCAATCTTCAATCATCAATCCTCAATCCTCATTCCTCAATCTTCAATCCTCAATCCTCAATCCTCATTCTTCAACCCTCAACACCCAATACTCAATCTTCAATCCTCAATCCTAAATCGTCAATTCTCAACCCTCAATCCTCAATCCTCAGAGCTCAAACATCAATACTCAACCCTCAGTCCTCGTCCTCAATCCACAACCCTTAATCCTCGATCCTCAATCTTCAATCATCAATATTCAATCTTCAATCCTCAACCCTCAATCCTCAATACTCAATCCTCAATCCTCAATGTTCAATCCTCAATACCCAATCCTCAATCGTCAAACCTCAATACTCAATCTTCAATCATCAATCCTCAATCCTCATTCCTCAATCTTCAATCCTCAATCCTCAATCCTCATTCCTCAAACCTCAACCCTCAACCCTCAGTCCTCATCCTCACTTCTCAATTCTCAATCCTGAATCCTCAATCCTCAATCTTCAATCCTCAATAATCAATCTCCAATCCTAGATCCTCAATCTCCAATCTTCAATCCTTAATCCTCAATCCTCAATCCTCAATCCTCATTCTTCAATCCTCAATACACAGTCCTCAATCTTCAATCCTCAACCCTCAATCCTCAATTCTCAATCCTCAATCCTCAAATCTCAGACCTCAAACATCATTACTCAACCCTCAGTCCTCGTCCTCAATCCACATCCCTCAATCCTCAATCCTCAGTCTTCAATCGTCAGTATTCAGTCTTCAGTCCTCAATCCTCAATCCTCAATCCCCAATCCTCAATCGTCAATGTTCAATCCGCAATACCTAATCCTCAATCTTCAATACTCAATCCTCAATCCACAATCCTCAATCCTCAATCCTCAATCCTCTATCCTCAATCCTCAATCTTCAATCCTCAATCCTCAGCCCTCAATACTCTAGCATGAATCTTCAATCCTCAATCCTCAATCCTCAATCCTCAATCCTCATTCTTCAATCCTCAATACCCAATCCTCAATCTTCAGTCCTCAATCCTCAATGCTCAATTCTCAATCCTCAATCCTCAAACCTCAATCTTCAATCCTCATCACTCAATCTTCAATCCTCAATCCTCAATCCTCAGTCATCAACCCTCAATCTTCAATTCTCAATAGTCAATCCCCACTCCTCAATACTCAACACCCAATCCACAATCTTCAATCCTCAATCCTCAATCCTCAATCCTCAATTCTCAATCTTCAGACCTCAAACATCAATACTCAACCCTCAGTCCTCGTCCTCAATCCACAACCCTCAATCCTCGATCCTCAATCTTCAATCATCAATATTCAATCTTCAATCCTCAACCCTCAACCCTCAATACTCAATCCTCAATCCTCAATGTACGATCCTCAATACCCAATCCTCAATCCTCAATCCTCAATCCTCAATCTTCAATCCTCAATCCTCAGGCCTCAAACCTCAATCCTGAATCTTCAATGTTCAGCCATCAGTCCTCAAAAATCAACTATCAATCCCCTATGCTGAATAGAATATCCTCAATTTACAGTTTTCCATACTCAATCCCCATTCTTCAATCTTCAATTCTGAATCCACAAACATCAATTCTAATCACTCAAGCATCAACACTCAGTCCTCAATCTTCAATACTCAATCCTCAATCCTCAATCTTCAATCCTCAATACTCAATCTTCAATCATCAATCCTCAATCCTCATTCCTCAATCTTCAATTCTCAATCCTCAATCCTCATTCTTCAACCCTCAACACCCAATACTCAATCTTCAATCCTCAATCCTCAATCCTCAATTCTCAATCCTCAATCCTGAATCTTCAGACCTCAGACATCAATAGTCAACCCTCAGTCCTCGTCCTCAATCCACAACCCTCAATCCTCGATCCTCAATCTTCCATCATCAATATTCAATCTTCAATCCTCAACCCTCAACACTCAATACTCAATCCTCAATCCTCAATGTACGATCCTCAATACCCAATCCTCAATCTTCAATCCTCAATCCTCAATCCTCAATCCTCAATCTTCAATCCTCTATCCTCAGGCCTCAAACCTCAATCCTGAATCTTCAATCTTCAGCCATCAGTCCTCAAAAATCAACTATCAATCCCCTATGCTGAATAGAATATCCTCAATTTACAGTTTTCCATACTCAATCCCCATTCTTCAATCTTCAATTCTGAATCCACAAACATCAATTCTAATCACTCAACCATCAACACTCAGTCCTCAATCTTCAATCCTCAATCCTCAATCCTCAATCCTCAATTCTCAATCCTCAATCCTCAATCCTCGGACCCCAAACATCAATACTCCATCCTCAGTCCTCGTCCTCAATCCACAACCCTCAATCCTCAATCCTCAATCTTCAATCATCAATATTCAATATTCAGTCCTCAATCCTCAATCCTCAATCCTCAATCCTCAATCCTCAACCCTCAATGTTCAATCCGCAATACCCAATCCTCAATCTTCAATACTCAATCCTCAATCCTCAATCCTCAATCCTCAATCCTCAATCCTCAATCCTCAATCCTCAATCCTCAATCCTCAATCTTCAATCCTCAATCCTCAATCCTCAGTCCTCAATACTCAACCATCAATCCTCAATCCTCAATATTCAACCCTCAATACTGAATCTTTAATCCTCAATCCTCAATCCTCAATCCTTAATCCTGAATCCTCAATCCTCAATCCTCAATCCTCAGTCATCAATCCTCAATCTTCAATGCTCAATCGTCAATCCCCACTCCTCAATCCTCAACACCCAATCCTCAATCTTCAATCCTCAATCCTCAATCCTCAATTCTCAATCCTCAATCCTCAATTCTCAGACCTCAAACATCAATACTCAACCCTCAGTCCGCGTCCTCAATACACAACCCTCAATCCTCGATCCTCAATCTTCAATCATCAATAATCAATCTTCAATTCTCAACCCTCAATCCTCAATACTCAATCCTCAATCCTCAATGTTCAATTCTCAATACCCAATCCTCAATCTTCAATCCTCAATCCTCAATCCTCAATCCTCAATCCGCAATCTTCAGTCCTCAAACCTCAATCCTGAATCCTCAACCCTGAATCCTCAACGTTCAGCCCTCAGTCCTCAACAATCAGATGTCAATCCTCAATCCTCAATAGAATATCCTCAATTCACAGGATTCAATACTCAAACCTCAATCCTCAACCCTCAGCCCTCATCCTCCATCCTCAACCCTCAATGTTCAATCCGCAATACCCAATCTTCAATCCTCAATACTCAGTCTTCAATCCTCAATCCTCAATCCTCAATCCTCAATCCTCAATCTTCAATCCTCAATCCTCAATCCTCATTCTCCAATCCTCAACACTCAACCCTCAATCTTCAATCCTCAATCCTCAATCCTCAATTCTCAATCCTCAATCCTCAATCTTCAGACCTCAATCATCAATACTCAACCCTCAGTCCTCGTCCTCAATCCACAACCCTCAATCCTCGATCCTCAATCTTCAATCATCAATATTCAATCTTCAATTCTCAACCCTCAACCCTCAATACTCAATCCTCAATCCTCAATGTACGAACCTCAATACCCAATCCTCAATCTTCAATACTCAATCCTCAATCCTCAATCCTCAATACTCAACCATCAATCCTCAATTCCCAATACTCAATAGATTATCCTGAATTTTCAGGATTCAATACTCAAACCTCAAACCTCAACCCTCAGCCCTCATCCTCCATCCTCAATCCTCAATCCTCAATCCTCAATCCTCAATCCTCAATCTTCAATCCTCAATACTCAATCTTCAATCCTCAATCCTCAATCCTCAATCCTCAATCCTCAATCCTCAATCCTCAATCTTCAATCCTCAATCCTCAATCCTCAATCCTCAATGCTCAATTCTCAATCCTCAATCCTCAAACATCAATCTTCAATCGTCAACACTCAATCTTCAATCCTCAATCCTCAATCCTCAGTCATCAATCCTCAATCTTCAATTCTCAATCGTCAATCCCCACTCCTCAAACCTCAACACCCAATCCTCAATCTTCAATCCTCAATCCTCAATCCTCAATTCTCAATCCTCAATCCTCAATCCTCAGACCTCAAACATCAATACTCAACCCTCAGTCCTCGTCCTCAATACACAACCCTCAATCCTCGATCCTCAATCTTCAATCATCAATAATCAATTTTCAATTCTCAACCCTCAATCCTCAATACTCAATCCTCAATCCTCAATGTTCAATCCTCAATACCCAATCCTCAATCTTCAATCCTCAATCCTCAATCCTCAATCCTCAATCCTCAATCCTCAATCCGCAATCTTCAGTCCTCAAACCTCAATCCTGAATCCTCAATCCTGAATCCTCAACGTTCAGCCCTCAGTCCTCAACAATCAGTTGTCAATCCTCAATCCTCAATAGAATATCCTCAATTCACAGGTTTCAATACTCAACACTCAACCTGCAATCTTCAAATCTCTATCCACAAACATCAATTCTCATCACTCAACCCTCAACACTCAGTCCCCAATCCTGAATCTTCAATCCTCAATCCTCAGTCCTCAATCTTCAATCCTCAATCTTCAATCCTCAATACTCAATCTTCAATCCTCAATCCTCAATCCTCAACCCTCAACCCTCAATCGTCAACCTCCAATCCTGAATACTCAATATTCAATACTCAACCCTCAATCCTCAATCCTCAATCCTCAATCCTCATTCTTCAATCCCCAATACCCAATCCTCAAGCTTCAATCCTCAATCCTCAATCCTCAATTTTCAATCCTCAATCCTCAGTCCTCAGTCCTCAAACCTCAATCCTCAACACTCAGGCCTCATCCTCAATCCTCAATCCTCAAAGCTCAATCTTCAACCCTCTGTCCCAGATACTCAATCTTCAATTCCCAATCCTCAATACTCAATCCTCGATCTTCAATCCTCAATCCTCAATCCTCAATCCTCAATCCTCATTCCTCAAACCTCAATCCTCAACCCTCAGTCCTCATCCTCAATTCTCAATTCTCAATTCACAATCCTCAGTACTCAATCCTCAATCTTCAATCCTCAATCCTCAATCTTCAATCCTCAATCCTCAGGCCTCAAACCTCAATCCTGAATCTTCAATGTTCAGCCATCAGTCCTCAAAGATCAACTATCAATCCCCTATGCTGAAGAGAATATCCTCAATTTACAGTTTTCCATACTCAATCCCCATTCTTCAATCTTCAATTCTGAATCCACAAACATCAATTCTAATCACTCAAGCATCAACACTCAGTCCTCAATCTTCAATACTCAATCCTCAATCCTCAATCTTCAATCCTCAATACTCAATCTTCAATCATCAATCCTCAATCCTCATTCCTCAATCTTCAATTCTCAATCCTCAATCCTCATTCTTCAACCCTCAACACCCAATACTCAATCTTCAATCCTCAATCCTCAATCCTCAATTCTCAATCCTCAATCCTCAATCTTCAGACCTCAGACATCAATACTCAACCCTCAGTCCTCGTCCTCAATCCACAACCCTCAATCCTCGATCCTCAATCTTCCATCATCAATATTCAATCTTCAATCCTCAACCCTCAACACTCAATACTCAATCCTCAATCCTCAATGTACGATCCTCAATACCCAATCCTCAATCTTCAATCCTCAATCCTCAATCCTCAATCCTCAATCTTCAATCCTCTATCCTCAGGCCTCAAACCTCAATCCTGAATCTTCAATCTTCAGCCATCAGTCCTCAAAAATCAACTATCAATCCCCTATGCTGAATAGAATATCCTCAATTTACAGTTTTCCATACTCAATCCCCATTCTTCAATCTTCAATTCTGAATCCACAAACATCAATTCTAATCACTCAACCATCAACACTCAGTCCTCAATCTTCAATCCTCAATCCTCAATCCTCAATCCTCAATTCTCAATCCTCAATCCTCAATCCTCGGACCCCAAACATCAATACTCCATCCTCAGTCCTCGTCCTCAATCCACAACCCTCAATCCTCAATCCTCAATCTTCAATCATCAATATTCAATATTCAGTCCTCAATCCTCAATCCTCAATCCTCAATCCTCAATCCTCAACCCTCAATGTTCAATCCGCAATACCCAATCCTCAATCTTCAATACTCAATCCTCAATCCTCAATCCTCAATCCTCAATCCTCAATCCTCAATCCTCAATCCTCAATCCTCAATCCTCAATCTTCAATCCTCAATCCTCAATCCTCAGTCCTCAATACTCAACCATCAATCCTCAATCCTCAATATTCAACCCTCAATACTGAATCTTTAATCCTCAATCCTCAATCCTCAATCCTTAATCCTGAATCCTCAATCCTCAATCCTCAATCCTCATTCTTCAATCCTGAATAACCAATCCTCAATCATCAATCCTCAATCCTCAATCCTCAATCCTCAATCCTCAATTGTCAATCCTCAATCCTCAGTCCTCAGTCCTCAAACCACAATCCTCAATCCTCAGCCCTCATCCTCAATCCTCAATCCTCAATCCTCAGTCCTCCGTCCTCAAACCTCAGTCCTCAGCCCTCAGACGTCATCCTCAATCCTCAATCCTCAATACTCAATCCTCAAACTTCAATCCTCAATACTCAATCATCAATCCTCAATCCTCAATCCTCAGTCATCAATCCTCAATCTTCAATGCTCAATCGTCAATCCCCACTCCTCAATCCTCAACACCCAATCCTCAATCTTCAATCCTCAATCCTCAATCCTCAATTCTCAATCCTCAATCCTCAATTCTCAGACCTCAAACATCAATACTCAACCCTCAGTCCGCGTCCTCAATACACAACCCTCAATCCTCGATCCTCAATCTTCAATCATCAATAATCAATCTTCAATTCTCAACCCTCAATCCTCAATACTCAATCCTCAATCCTCAATGTTCAATTCTCAATACCCAATCCTCAATCTTCAATCCTCAATCCTCAATCCTCAATCCTCAATCCGCAATCTTCAGTCCTCAAACCTCAATCCTGAATCCTCAACCCTGAATCCTCAACGTTCAGCCCTCAGTCCTCAACAATCAGATGTCAATCCTCAATCCTCAATAGAATATCCTCAATTCACAGGTTTCAATACTCAACACTCAACCTGCAATCTTCAAATCTCTATCCACAAACATCAATTCTCATCACTCAACCCTCAACACTCAGTCCCCAATCCTGAATCTTCAATCCTCAATCCTCAGTCCTCAATCCTCAATCCTCAATCTTCAATCCTGAATACTCAATCTTCAATCCTCAACCCTCAATCCTCAATCCTCAATGCTCAATCCTCATTCTTCAATCCTCAATACCCAATCCTCAATCTTCAATCCCCAATCCTCAATCCTCAATTTTCTATCCTCAATCCTCAGTCCTCAGTCCTCAAACCTCAATCCTCAACACACAGGCCTCATTCTCAATCCTCAATCCTCAATGCTCAATCCTCAATCCTCAATACTCAATGTTCAATCCTCAATACCCAATCCACAATCTTCAATCCTCAATCCTGAATCCTCAATCCTCAATCCTCAATCCTCAATCCTCAGTCCTCAAACCACAATCCTGAATCCTCAATCCTGAATCCTCAACCTTCAGCCCTCAGTCCTCAACAATCACTTGTCAATCCACAACCCTCAATAGAACATCCTCAGTACAGAGCTTTCCATACGCACTACTCAGTATGCAATCTTCAAATCTCTATCCGCAAACATCAATTCTCATCACTCAACCCTCAACACTCAGTCCCCAATCCTCAATCTTTAATTCTCAATCCTCAATCCTCAATCCTCAATCCTCAATCTTCAATCCTCAATACTAAATCTTCAATCCTCAATCCTCAATACTCAATCCTCAATCTTCAATCCTCAACCCTCAATCCTGAATCCTCAATCCTCATTCTTCAATCCTCAGTATCCAATCCTCAATCTTCAATCCTCAATCCTCAATCCTCAATTCTCAATATTCAATCCTTAGTCCTGAGTCCTCAAACCTCAATCCTAATCCTTCAATCCTCAATACCCAATCCTCAATCTTCAATCCTCAATCCTCAATCATCATTTCTCAATCCTCAATCCTCAATCCTCGGACCCCAAACATCAATACTCAGTCCTTAGTCGTCGTCCTCAATCCACAACCCCCAATCCTCAATCCTCAATCTTCAATCATCAATATTCAATCTTCAGTCCTCAATCCTCAATCCTCAATCCTCAATCCTCAATCCACAATGTTCAATCCGCAATACCCAATCCTCAATCTTCAATACTCAATCCTCAATCCACAATCCTCAATCCTCAATCCTCAATCCTCAATCCTCAATCCTCAATCTTCAATCCTCAATCCTCAATACTCACTCCTCAATACTCAACCAACAATCCTCAATTCCCAATACGCAATAGAATATCCTGAATTCTCAGGATTCAATACTCAAACCTCAATCATCAACCCTCAGCCCGAATCCTCCATCCTCAACCCTCAATGTTCAATCCGCAATACCCAATCATCAATCTTCAATACTCAATCCTCAATCCTCAATCCTCAATCCTCAATCCTCAATCCTCAATCCTCAATCCTCAATCCTCAATCTTCAATCCTCAATCCTCAATCCTCAGTCCTCAATACTCAACCATCAATCCTCAATCCTCAATCTTCAACCCTCAATACTGAATCTTTAATCCTCAATGCTCAATCCTCAATCCTTAATCCTGAACCCTCAATCCTCAATCCTCAATCCTCAATCCTCAAACTTCAATCCTCAATCCTCAATCGTCAATCTTCAATCCTCAATCCTCAATCCTCACTCCTCAATACTCAACCAACAATCCTCAATTCCCAATACGGAATAGAATATCCTGAATTCTCAGGATTCAATACTCAAACCTCAATCCTCAACCCTCAGCCCTCATCCTCCATCCTCAACCCTCAATGTTCAATCCGCAATACCCAATCTTCAATCCTCAATACTCAGTCTTCAATCCTCAATCCTCAATCCTCAATCCTCAATCCTCAATCTTCAATCCTCAATCCTCAATCCTCATTCTCCAATCCTCAACACTCAACCCTCAATCTTCAATCCTCAATCCTCAATCCTCAATTCTCAATCCTCAATCCTCAATCTTCAGACCTCAATCATCAATACTCAACCCTCAGTCCTCGTCCTCAATCCACAACCCTCAATCCTCGATCCTCAATCTTCAATCATCAATATTCAATCTTCAATTCTCAACCCTCAACCCTCAATACTCAATCCTCAATCCTCAATGTACGAACCTCAATACCCAATCCTCAATCTTCAATACTCAATCCTCAATCCTCAATCCTCAATACTCAACCATCAATCCTCAATTCCCAATACTCAATAGATTATCCTGAATTTTCAGGATTCAATACTCAAACCTCAAACCTCAACCCTCAGCCCTCATCCTCCATCCTCAATCCTCAATCCTCAATCCTCAATCCTCAATCCTCAATCTTCAATCCTCAATACTCAATCTTCAATCCTCAATCCTCAATCTTCAATCCTCAATCCTCAATCCTCAATCCTCAATCCTCAATCCTCAATCCTCAATCTTGAATCCTCAATACTCAATCTTCAATCCTCAATCCTCAATCCTCAATCCTCAATCCTCATTCTTCAATCCTCAATACCCAGTCCTCAATCTTCAATCCTCAATCCTCAATCCTCAATCCTCAATTCTCAATCCTCAATCCTCAATCTTCAGCCCTCAGTCCTCAACAATCACTTGTCAATCCACAACCCTCAATAGAACATCCTCAGTACAGAGCTTTCCATACGCACTACTCAGTATGCAATCTTCAAATCTCTATCTGCAAACATCAATTCTCATCACTCAACCCTCAACACTCAGTCCCCAATCCTCAATCTTCCATTCTCAATCCTCAATCCTCAATCCTCAATCCTCAAACCTCAATCCTCAATCCTCAATCTTCAATCCTCAATCCTCAATCCTCAGTCCTCAATCCTCATTCTTCAATCCTCAGTACCCAATCCTCAATCTTCAATCCTCAATCCCCAATCCTCAATTCTCAATATTCAATCCTTAGTCCTGAGTCCTCAAACCTCAATCCTAATCCTTCAATCCTCAATACCCAATCCTCAATCTTCAATCCTCAATCCTCAATCATCAATTCTCAATCCTCAATCCTCAATCCTCGGACCCCAAACATCAATACTCAATCCTCAGTCCTCGTCCTCAATCCACAACCCCCAATCCTCAATCCTCAATCCTGAATCCTCAATTCTCAATCCTCAATCCTCAATCATCAGACCTCAATCTTCAATACTCAACCCTCAGTCCTCGTCCTCAATACACAACCCTCAATCCTCGATCCTCAGACCTCAAACATCAATACTCAACCCTCAGACCTCGTCCTCAATCCACAACACTCAATCCTCGATCCTCAATCTTCAATCATCAATATTCAATCTTCATTCCTCAACCCTCAATCCTCAATACTCAATCCTCAATGCTCAATGTTCAATCCTCAATACCCAATCCTCAATCTTCAATCCTCAATCCTCAATCCTCTATCCTCAATCCTCAATCCTCAATCCTCAGTCCTCAAACCTCAATCCTGAATCCTCAATCCTGAATCCTCAACGTTCAGCCCTCAGTCCTCAACAATCAGTTGTCAATCCTCAATCCTCAATAGAATATCCTCAATTCACAGGTTTCAATACTCAACACTCAACCTGCAATCTTCAAATCTCTATCCACAAACATCAATTCTCATCGCTCAACCCTCAACACTCAGTCCCCAATCCTGAATATTCAATCCTCAATCCTCAGTCCTCAATCCTCAATCCTCAATCTTCAATCCTCAATACTCAATCTTCAATCCTCAATCCTCAATCCTCAACCCTCAACACTCAATCGTCAACCTCCAATCCTGAATACTCAATCTTCAATACTCACCCCTCAATCCTCAATCCTCAATCCTCAATCCTCATTCTTCAATCCTCAATACCCAATCCTCAAACTTCAATCCTCAATCCTCAATCCTCAATTTTCAATCCTCAATCCTCAGTCCTCAGTCCTCAAACTTCAATCCTCAACACTCAGGCCTCATCCTCAATCCTCAATCCTCAAAGCTCAATCTTCAATCCTCTGTCCCAGATACTCAATCTTCAATTCTCAATCCTCAATACTCAATCCTCGATCTTCAATCCTCAATCCTCAATCCTCAATCCTCAATCGTCATTCTTCAATCCACAGTACCCAATCTTCAATCTTCAATCCTCAATCCTCAATCATCAATTCTCAATCCTTAACCCTCAATCCTCAGACGTCAAACATCAATACTCAACCCTCAGTCCTCGTCCTCAAAACACAGCACTCAATCCTCGATCCTCAATCCTCAATCCTCAATCCTCAATCTTCAATCCTCAATCCTCAATCCTCAGTCGTCAATACACAACGATCAATCCTCAATCCTCAATCTTCAACCCTCAATACTGAATCTTTAATCCTCAATCCTCAATCCTCAATCCTTAACCCTGAATCCTCAATCCTCAATCCTCAATCCTCATTCCTCAATCCTGAATACCCAATCCTCAATCATCAATCCTCAATCCTCAATCCTCAATCCTCAATCCTCAATTGTCAATCCTCAATCCTCAGTCCTCAGTCCTCATACCACAATCCTCAATCCTCAGCCCTCATACTCAATCCTCAATCCACAATCCTCAGCCCTCCGTCCTCAAACCTCAGTCCTCAGCCCTCAGACCTCATCCTCAATCCTCAATCCTCAATCCTCAATCCTCAAACTTCAATCCTCAATACTCAATCTTCAATCCTCAATCCTCAATCCTCAGTCATCAATCCTCAATCTTCAATTCTCAATCGTCAATCCCCACTCCTCAATCCTCAACACCCAATCCTCAATCTTCAATCCTCAATCCTCTATCCTCAATTCTCAATCCTCAATCCTCAATCCTCAGACCTCAAACATCAATACTCAACCCTCAGTCCTCGTCCTCAATACACAAGCCTCAATCCTCGATCCTCAACCTTCAATCATCAATAATCAATCTTCAATTCTCAACCCTCAATCCTCAATACTCAATCCTCAATCCTCAATGTTCAATCCTCAATACCCAATCCTCAATCTTCAATCCTCAATCCTCAATCCTCAATCCTCAATCCTCAATCCGCAATCTTCAGTCCTCAAACCTCAATCCTGAATCCTCAACCCTGAATCCTCAACGTTCAGCCCTCAGTCCTCAACAATCAGTTGTCAATCCTCAATCCTCAATAGAATATCCTCAATTCACAGGTTTCAATACTCAACACTCAACCTGCAATCTTCAAATCTCTATCCACAAACATCAATTCTCATCACTCAACCCTCGACACTCAGTCCCCAATCCTGAATCTTCAATCCTCAATCCTCAGTCCTCAATCCTCAATCCTCAGTCTTCAATCCTCAATACTCAATCTTCGATCCTCAATACTCAATCCTCAACCCTCAACCCTCAATCGACAACCTCCAATCCTGAATACTCAATCTTCAATCCTCAACCCTCAATCCTCAATCCTCAATCCTCAATCCTCATTCTTCAATCCTCAATACCCAATCCTCAATCTTCAATCCTCAATCCTCAATCCTCAATTTTCAATCCTCAATCCTCAGTCCTCAGTCCTCAAACCTCAATCCTCAACACTCAGGCCTCATCCTCAATCCTCAATCCTCAATGCTCAATCCTCAATCCTCAATACTCAATGTTCAATCCTCAATACCCAATTCTCAATCTTCAATCCTCAATCCTGAATCCTCAATCCTCAATCCTCAATCCTCAATCCTCAGTCCTCAAACCACAATCCTGAATCCTCAATCCTGAATCCTCAATCTTCAGCCCTCAGTCCTCAACAATCACTTGTCAATCCACAACCCTCAATAGAACATCCTCAGTACAGGGCTTTCCATACGCACTACTCAGTATGCAATCTTCAAATCTCTATCCGCAAACATCAATTCTCATCACTCAACCCTCAACACTCAGTCCCCAATCCTCAATCTTCCATTCTCAATCCTCAATCCTCAATCCTCAGTCCTCAATCCTCAACCCTCAACACTCAGTCCCCAATCCTCAATCTTCCATTCTCAATCCTCAATCCTCAATCCTCAATCCTCAATCTTCAATCCTCAATACTAAATCTTCAATCCTCTATCCTCAATACTCAATCCTCAATCTTCAATCCTCAACCCTCAATCCTCAATCCTCAATCCTCAGTCTTCAATCCTCAGGATCCAATCCTCAATCTTCAATCCTCAATCCCCAATCCTCAATTCTCAATATTCAATCCTTACTCCTGAGTCCTCAAACCTCAATCCTAATCCTTCAATCCTCAATACCCAATCCTCAATCTTCAATCCTCTATCCTCAATCATCAATTCTCAATCCTCAATCCTCAATCCTCGGACCCCAAACATCAATACTCAATCCTCAGTCCTCGTCCTCAATCCACAACCCCCAATCCTCAATCCTCAATCTTGAATCATCAATATTCAATCTTCAGTCCTCAATCCTCAATCCTCAATCTTCAATCCTCAATCCACAATGTTCAATCCGCAATACCCAATCCTCAATCTTCAATACTCAATCCTCAATCCACAATCCTCAATCCTCAATCCTCAATCCTCAATCCTCAATCCTCAATCTTCAATCCTCAATCCTCAATCCTCACTCCTCAATACTCAACCATCAATCCTCAATTCCCAATACGCAATAGAATATCCTGAATTCTCAGGATTCAATACTCAAACCTCAATCCTCAACCCTCAGCCCTCATCCTCCATCCTCAACCGTCAATGTTCAATCCGCAATACCCAATCCTCAATCTTCAATTCTCAATCCTCAATCCTCAATCCTCAATCCTCAATCCTCAATCCTCAATCCTCAATCCTCAATCTTCAATCCTCAATCCTCAATTCTGAATCCTGAATACTCAATCTTCAATCCTCAATCCTCAGCCCTCAATACTCTAGCATCAATATTCAATCCTCAATCCTCAATCCTCAATCCTCAATCCTCATTCTTCAATCCTCAATACCCAATCCTCAATCATCAATCCTCAATCCTGAATCCTCAATCCTCAATCCTCAATTGTCAATCCTCAATCCTCAGTCCTCAGTCCTCAAACCACAATCCTCAATCCTCAGCCCTCATCCTCAATCCTCAATCCTCAATCCTCAGCCCTCCGTCCTCAAACCTCAGTCCTCAGCCCTCAGACCTCATCCTCAATCCTCAATCCTCAATCCTCAATCCTCAATCCTCAAACTTCAATCCTCAATACTCAATCTTCAATCCTCAATCCTCAATCCTCAGTCATCAATCCTCAATCTTCAATTCTCAATCGTCAATCCCCACTCCTCAATCCTCAACACCCAATCCTCAATCTTCAATCCTCAATCCTCAATCCTCAATTCTCAATCCTCAATCCTCAATCCTCAGACCTCAAACATCAATACTCAACCCTCAGTCCTCGTCCTCAATACACAACCCTCAATCCTCGATCCTCAAACTTCAATCATCAATAATCAATCTTCAATTCTCAACCCTCAATCCTCAATACTCAATCCTCAATCCTCAATGTTCAATCCTCAATACCCAATCCTCAATCTTCAATCCTCAATCCTCAATCCTCAATCCTCAATCCTCAATCCGCAATCTTCAGTCCTCAAACCTCAATCCTGAATCCCCAACCCTGAATCCTCAACGTTCAGCCCTCAGTCCTCAACAATCAGTTGTCAATCCTCAATCCTCAATAGAATATCCTCAATTCACAGGTTTCAATACTCAACACTCAACCTGCAATCTTCAAATCTCTATCCACAAACATCAATTCTCATCACTCAACCCTCAACACTCAGTCCCCAATCCTGAACATTCAATCCTCAATCCTCGGTCCTCAATCCTCAATCCTCAGTCTTCAATCCTCAATTCTCAATCTTCGATCCTCAATACTCAATCCTCAACCCTCAACCCTCAATCGTCAACCTCCAATCCTGAATACTCAATCTTCAATCCTCAACCCTCAATCCTCAATCCTCAATCCTCAATCCTGATTCTTCAATCCTCAATACCAAATCCTCAATCTTCAATCCTCAATCCTCAATCCTCAATCCTCAATCCTCAATCCTCAGTCTTCAATCCTCAATCCTCAATTCTGAATCCTGAATACTCAATCTTCAATCCTCAATCCTCAGCCCTCAATACTCTAGCATCAATCTTCAATCCTCAATCCTCAATCCTCAATCCTCAATCCTCAATCCTCATTCTTCAATCCTCAATACCCAACCCTCAATCTTCAATCCTCAATCCTCAATGCTCAATTCTCAATCCTCAATCCTCAAACCTCAATCTTCAATCCTCAACACTCAATCTTCAATCCTCAATCCTCAATCCTCAGTCATCAATCCTCAATCTTCAATTCTCAATCGTCAATCCCCACTCCTCAATCCTCAACACCCAATCCTCAATCTTCAATCTTCAATCCTCAATCCTCAATTCTCAATCCTCAATCCTCAATCCTCAGACCTCAAACATCAATACTCAACCCTCAGTCCTCGTCCTCAATACACAACCCTCAATCCTCGATCCTCAATCTTCAATCATCAATAATAAATCTTCAATTCTCAACCCTCAATCCTCAATACTCAATCCTCAATCCTCAATGTTCAATCCTCAATACCCAATCCTCAATCTTCAATCCTCAATCCTCAATCCTCAATCCTCAATCCTCAATCCGCAATCTTCAGTCCTCAAACCTCAATCCTGAATCCTCAATCCTGAATCCTCAACGTTCAGCCCTCAGTCCTCAACAATCAGTTGTCAATGCTCAATCCTCAATAGAATATCCTCAAGTCACAGGTTTCAATACTTAACACTCAACCTGCAATCTTCAAATCTCTATCCACAAACATCAATTCTCATCACTCAACCCTCAACACTCAATCCTCAGCCCTCAAACCTCAATCCCGGATCCTCAATCCTAAATCCTCAATCTTCAGCCCTCAGTCCTCAAAAATCAACTATCAATCCTCTATCCTGAATAGAATATCCTCAATTTACAGTTTTCCATACTCAATCCCCATTCTTCAATCTTCAAATCTGAATCCACAAACATCAATTCTAATCACTCAACCATCAACACTCTGTCCTCAATCTTCAATCCTCAGTACTCAATCCTCAATCTTCAATCCTCAATACTCAATCTTCAGTCCTCAATCCTCAATCCTCAACCCTCAATCTTCAATCCTCAATCCTCAATCCTCATTCTTCGATCCTCAACACCCAATCCTCAATCTTCAATCCTCAATTCTCAATCCTCAATCCTCAATCCTCAGACCTCAAACATCAATACTCAACCCCCAGACCTCGTCCTCAATCCACAACACTCAATCCTCGATCCTCAATCTTCAATCCTCAATCCTCAATCCTCAATCCTCAATCCGCAATCTTCAGTCCTCAAACCTCAATCCTGAATCCTCAATCCTGAATCCTCAACGTTCAGCCCTCAGTCCTCAACAATCAGTTGTCAATCCTCAATCCTCAATAGAATATCCTCAATTCACAGGTTTCAATACTCAACACTCAACCTGCAATCTTCAAATCTCTATCCACAAACATCAATTCTCATCACTCAACCCTCAACACTCAGTCCCCAATCCTGAATCTTCAATCCTCAATCCTCAGTCCTCAATCCTCAATCCTCAATCTTCAATCCTCAATACTCAATCTTCAATCCTGAATCCTCAATCCTCAACCCTCAACCCTCAATCGTCAACCTCCAATCCTGAATACTCAATCTTCAATACTCAACCCTCAATCCTCAATCCTCAATCCTCAATCCTCATTCTTCAATCCTCAATACCCAATCCTCAATCTTGAATCCTCAATCCTCATTCCTCAATTTTCAATCCTCAATCCTCAGTCCTCAGTCCTCAAACCTCAATCCTCAACACTCAGGCCTCATCCTCAATCCTCAATCCTCAAAGCTCAATCCTCAATCCTCTGTCCCAGATACTCAATCTTCAATTCTCAATCCTCAATACTCAATCCTCGATCTTCAATCCTCAATCCTCAATCCTCAATCCTCATTCTTCAATCCACAATACCCAATCTTCAATCTTCAATCCTCAATCCTCAATCATCAATTCTCAATCCTTAATCCTCAATCCTCAGACCTCAACCATCAATACTCAACACTCAGTCCTCGTCCTCAAACCACAACACTCAATCCTCGATCCTCAATCTTCAATCCTCAATACTCAATCTTCAATCCTCTATCCTCAATCCTCAATCCTCAATCCTCAATCCTCAATCGTCAGTCCTCGTCCTCAATCCACAACACTCAATCCTCAATCCTCAATCTTCAATCCTCAACCCTCAACCATCAATACTCAATTCTCAATACTCAATAGAATATCCTGAATTCTCATGGTTCAATGCTCAATCCATAATATTCTATAATCAAATCTCAATCCTCAAACATCAATTCTCAACACTCAATCCTCAACACTCAGTCCTCTCTCTTCAATCCTCCATCCTCAACTCTCAATCCTCAATCGTCAATACTCAATCCTCAATCCTCAACACTCAATCCTCAGCCCTCAAACCTCAATCCCGGATCATCAATCCTAAATCCTCAATCTTCAGCCCTCAGTCCTCAAAAATCAACTATCAATCCTCTATCCTGAATAGAATATCCTCAATTTACAGTTTTCCATACTCAATCCCCATTCTTCAATCTTCAAATCTGAATCCACAAACATCAATTCTAATCACTCAACCATCAACACTCAGTCCTCAATCTTCAATCCTCAGTACTCAATCCTCAATCTTCAATCCTCAATACTCAATCTTCAGTCCTCAATCCTCAATCCTCAACCCTCAATCTTCAATCCTCAATCCTCAATCCTCATTCTTCGATCCTCAAAACCCAATCCTCAATCTTCAATCCTCAATACTCAATCCTCAATTCTCAATCCTCAATCCTCAATCCTCAGACCTCAAACATCAATACTCAACCCTCAGACCTCGTCCTCAATCCACAACACTCAATCCTCGATCCTCAATCTTCAATCATCAATATTCAATCTTCATTCCTCAACCCTCAATCCTCAATACTCAATCCGCAATGCTCAATGTTCAATCCTCAATACCCAATCCTCAATTTTCAATCCTCAATCCTCAATCCTCAATCCTCAATCCTCAATCCTCAATCCTCAGTCCTCAAACCTCAATCCTGAATCCTCAATCCTGAATCCTCAATGTTCAGCCCTCAGTCCTCAACAATCAGTTGTCAATCCTCAATCCACAATAGAATATCCTCAATTCACAGGTTTCATTGCTCAATACTCGACTTGCAATCTTCAAATCTCTATCCACAAGCATCAATTCTCATCACTCAACACTCAACACTCAGTCCCCAATCCTGAATCTTCAATCCTCAATACTCAATCCTCAATCCTCAATCCTCAATCTTCAATCCTCAATCCTCAATGCTCAATTCTCAGTCCTCAATCCTCAAACCTCAATCTTCAATCCTCAACACTCAATCTTCAATCCTCAATCCTCAATCCTCAGTCATCGATCCTCAATCTTCAATTCTCAATCGTCAATCCCCACACCTCAATCCTCAACACCCAATCCTCAATCTTCAATCCTCAATCCTGAATCCTCAATTCTCAATCCTTAATCCTCAATCATCAGACCTCAAACATCAATACTCAACCCTCAGTCCTCGTCCTCAATACACAACCCTCAATCCTCGATCCTCAGACCTCAAACATCAATACTCAACCCTCAGACCTCGTCCTCAATCCACAACACTCAATCCTCGATCCTCAACCTTCAATCATCAATATTCAATCTTCATTCTTCAACCCTCAATCCTCAATACTCAATCCTCAATGCTCATTGTTCAATCCTCAATACCCAATCCTCAATCTTCAATCCTCAATCCTCAATCCTCAATCCTCAATCCTCAATCCTCAGTCCTCAAACCTCAATCCTGAATCCTCAATCCTGAATCCTCAACGTTCAGCCCTCAGTCCTCAACAATCAGTTGTCAATCCTCAATCCTCAATAGAATATCCTCAATTCACAGGTTTCAATAATCAACACTCAACCTGCAATCTTCAAATCTCTATCCGCAAACATCAATTCTCATCACTCAGCCCTCAACACTCAGTCCCCAATCCTGAATCTTCAATCCTCAATCCTCAGTCCTCAATCCTCAATCCTGAATCTTCAATCCTCAATACTCAATCTTCAATCCTCAGTCCTCAATCCTCAACCCTCAACCCTCAATCGTCAACCTCCAATCCTGAATACTCAATCTTCAATACTCAACCCTCAATCCTCATCCTCAATCCTCAATTTTCAATCCTCAATCCTCAGTCCTCAATCCTCAGACCTCAAACATCAATACTCAACCCTCAGTCCTCGTCCTCAAAACACAGTACTCAATCCTCGATCCTCAATCTTCAATCCTCAATCCTCAGTCCTCAAACCTCAATCCTGAATCCTCAATCCTGAATCCTCAATGTTCAGCCCTCAGTCCTCAACAATCAGTTGTCAATACTCAATCCACAATAGAGTATCCTCAATTCACAGGTTTCATTGCTCAATGCTCGACCTGCAATCTTCAAATCTCTATCCACAAGCATCAATTCTCATCACTCAACCCTCAACACTCAGTCCGCAATCCTGAATCTTCAATCCTCAATCCTCAATCCTCAATCCTCAATACTCAATCTTCAATCCTCAATACTCAATATTCAGTCCTCAATCCTCAATCCTCGACCCTCAATCCTCAATCGTCAATCTCCAATCCTGAATACTCAATCTTCAATCCTCAACCCTCAATCCTCAATCCTCAATCCTCAATACTCACTCTTCAACCCTCAATACCCAATCCTCAATCTTCAATCCTCAATCCTCATTCCTCAATTCTCAATCCTCAATCCTCAGTCCTCAGTCCTCAAACCTCAATCCTCATGCCTGAGGCCTCATCCTCAATCCTCAATCCTCAATCTTCAATCCTCAAGGCTCAATCTTCAATCCTCAATCCGCAATCCTCAATCCTCAATCCTCATTCTTCAATCCTCAATACCCAATCCTCAATCTTCAATCGTCAATCCTCAATCCTCAATTCTCAATCCTCAATCCTCAGTCCTCAGGCCTTAAACATCAATACTCAAACCTCAGTCCTCGTCCTCAATCCACAACCCTCAATCCTCGATCCTCAATCTTCAATCCTCAATACTCAATCTTCAATCCTCAATCCTCAACCCTCAATACTCAATCGTCAATCTTATATCCTCAATACTCAATCTTCAATACTCAATTCTCAATCCTCAATCCTCAATCCTCAATCCTCATCCTTCAATCCTCAATACCCAATCCTGAATCTTCAATCCTCAATCCTCAATCCTCAATTCTCAATCCTCAATACTCAGTCCTCAGTTCTCAAACCTCAATCCTCAACCCGCAGACCGCATCCTCAATCCTCAATCCTCAATCCTCAATCTTCAATCCCCAATACTCAATCATCAATCCTCAATCCTAAATCCTCAATCCTCAATCCTCAATCCTCAATCCTCAATCCTCAGTCATCAGTACTCAATCTTCAATGCTCAAACCTCAATACTCAATCCTCAATCCTCAATCCTCAATCCTCATTCTTCAATCCTCAATACCCAATCCTCAATCTTCAATCCTCAATCCTCAATCCTCAATTCTCAATCCTCAATCCTCAGTCCTCAGTTCTCAAACCTCAATCCTCAACCCTCAGACTGCATCCTCAATCCTCAGTCCTCAATCCTCAATCCTCAATCCTCAAACATCTATTCTCAACTCTCAATCCTCAACACTCAGTCCTCTCTCTTCAGTCCTCCATCCTCAATCCTCAATCCTCAAGCGTCAATCCTCAATCCTCAATCCTCAACCCTCAATCCTAAGTCCTCAAACCTCAATCCTCAGACCTCAAACATCAATACTCAACCCTCAGTCCTCGTCCTCAATACACAACCCTCAATCCTCGATCCTCAATCTTCAATCATCAATAATCAATCTTCAATTCTCAACCCTCAATCCTCAATACTCAATCCTCAATACTCAATGTTCAATCCTCAATACCCAATCCTGAATCTTCAATCCTCAATCCTCAATCCTCAATCCTCAATCCTCAATCCGCAATCTTCAGTCCTCAAACCTCAATCCTGAATCCTCAACCCTGAATCCTCAACGTTCAGCCCTCAGTCCTCAACAATCAGTTGTCAATCCTCAATCCTCAATAGAATATCCTCAATTCACAGGTTTCAATACTCAACACTCAACCTGCAATTTTCAAATCTCTATCCACAAACATCAATTCTCATAACTCAACCCTCAACACTCAGTCCCCAATCCTGAATCTTAAATCCTCAATCCTCAGTCCTCAATCCTCAATCCTCAATCTTCAATCCTCAATACTCAATCTTCAATCCTCAATACTCAATCCTCAACCCTCAACCCTCAATCGTCAACCTCCAATCCTGAATACTCAATCTTCAATCCTCAACCCTCAATCCTCAATCCTCAATCCTCAATCCTCATTCTTCAATCCTCAATACCCAATCCTCAATCGTCAATCCTCAATCCTCAATCCTCAATTTTCAATCCTCAATCCTCAGTCCTCAGTCCTCAAACCTCAATCCTCAACACTCAGGCCTCATCCTCAATCCTCACTCCTCAATACTCAATTCTCAATATTCAATCCTTAGTCCTGAGTCCTCAAACCTCAATCCTGATCCTTCAATCCTCAATACCCAATCCTCAATCTTCAATCCTCAATCCTCAATCCTCAATTCTCAATCCTCAATCCTCAATCCTCGGACCCCAAACATCAATACTCAATCCTCAGTCCTCGTCCTCAATCCACAACCCCCAATCCTCAATCCTCAATCTTCAATAATCAATATTCAATCTTCAGTCCTCAATCCTCAATCCTCAATCCTCAATCCTCAATCCTCAATCCACAATGTTCAATCCGCAATACCCAATACTCAATCTTCAATACTCAATCCTCAATGCACAATCCTCAATCCTCAATCCTCAATCCTCAATCCTCAATCCTCAATCTTCAATCCTCAATCCTCAATCCTCACTCCTCAATACTCAACCATCAATCCTCAATTCCCAATACGCAATAGAATATCCTGAATTCTCAGGATTCAATACTCAAACCTCAATCCTCAACCCTCAGCCCTCATCCTCCATCCTCAACCCTCAATGTTCAATCCGCAGTACCCAATCCTCAATCTTCAATACTCAATCCTCAATCCTCAATCCTCAATCCTCAATCCTCAATCCTCAATACTCAATGTTCAATCCTCAATACCCAATCCTCAATCTTCAATCCTCAATCATGAATCCTCAATCCTCAATCCTCAATCCTCAATCCTCAGTCCTCAAACCACAATCCTGAATCCTCAATCCTGAATCCTCAATCTTCAGCCCTCAGTCCTCAACAATCACTTGTCAATCCACAACCCTCAATAGAACATCCTCAGTACAGAGCTTTCCATACGCACTACTCAGTATGCAATCTTCAAATCTCTATCCGCAAACATCAATTCTCATCACTCAACCCTCAACACTCAGTCCCCAATCCTCAATCTTCCATTCTCAATCCTCAATCCTCAATCCTCAATCCTCAATCTTCAATCCTCAATACTAAATCTTCAATCCTCTATCCTCAATACTCAATCCTCAATCTTCAATCCTCAACCCTCAATCCTCAATCCTCAATCCTCATTCTTCAATCCTCAGGATCCAATCCTCAATCTTCAATCCTCAATCCTCAATCCTCAATTCTCAATATTCAATCCTTAGTCCTGAGTCCTCAAACCTCAATCCTAATCCTTCAATCCTCAATACCCAATCCTCAATCTTCAATCCTCAATCCTCAATCCTCAATTCTCAATCCTCAATCCTCAATCCTCGGACCCCAAACATCAATACTCAATCCTCAGTCCTCGTCCTCAATCCACAACCCCCAATCCTCAATCCTCAATCTTCAATCATCAATATTCAATCTTCAGTCCTCAATCCTCAATCCTCAATCCTCAATCCTCAATCCACAATGTTCAATCCGCAATACCCAATCCTCAATCTTCAATACTCAATCCTCAATCCACAATCCTCAATCCTCAATCCTCAATCCTCAATCCTCAATCCTCAATCTTCAATCCTCCATCCTCAATCCTCACTCCTCAATACTCAACCATCAATCCTCAATTCCCAATACGCAATAGAATATCCTGAATTCTCAGGATTCAATACTCAAACCTCAATCCTCAACCCTCAGCCCTCATCCTCCATCCTCAACCCTCAATGTTCAATCCGCAATACCCAATCCTCAATCTTCAATACTCAATCCTCAATCCTCAATCCTCAATCCTCAATCTTCAATCCTCAATACTAAATCTTCAATCCTCTATCCTCAATACTCAATCCTCGATCTTCAATCCTCAACCCTCAATCCTCAATCCTCAATCCTCATTCTTCAATCCTCAGGATCCAATCCTCGATTTTCAATCCTCAATCCTCAATCCTCAATTCTCAATATTCAATCCTTAGTCCTGAGTCCTCAAACCTCAATCCTGATCCTTCAATCCTCAATACCCAATCCTCAATCTTCAATCCTCAATCCTCAATCCTCAATTCTCAATCCTCAATCCTCAATCCTCGGACCCCAAACATCAATACTCAATCCTCAGTCCTCGTCCTCAATCCACAACCCCCAATCCTCAATCCTCAATCTTCAATAATCAATATTCAATCTTCAGTCCTCAATCCTCAATCCTCAATCCTCAATCCTCAATCCTCAATCCACAATGTTCAATCCGCAATACCCAATACTCAATCTTCAATACTCAATCCTCAATGCACAATCCTCAATCCTCAATCCTCAATCCTCAATCCTCAATCCTCAATCTTCAATCCTCAATCCTCAATCCTCACTCCTCAATACTCAACCATCAATCCTCAATTCCCAATACGCAATAGAATATCCTGAATTCTCAGGATTCAATACTCAAACCTCAATCCTCAACCCTCAGCCCTCATCCTCCATCCTCAACCCTCAATGTTCAATCCGCAGTACCCAATCCTCAATCTTCAATACTCAATCCTCAATCCTCAATCCTCAATCCTCAATCCTCAATCCTCAATCCTCAATCCTCAATCTTCAATCCTCAATCCTCAATCCTCAGTCCTCAATACTCAACCGTCAATCCTCAATCCTCAACCTTCAACCCTCAATACTGAATCTTTAATCCTCAATCCTCAATCCTCAATCCTTAATCCTGAATCCTCAATCCTCAACCCTCAATCCTCAATCCTCAAACTTCAATCCTCAATACTCAATCTTCAATCCTCTTGCCTCATTCCTCAAACCTCAATTCTGAATCCTGAATACTCAATCTTCAATCCTCAATCCTCAGCCCTCAATACTCTAGCATCAATCTTCAATCCTCAATCCTCAATCCTCAATCCTCAATACTGATTCTCCAATCCTCAATACCCAATCCTCAATCTTCAATCCTCAATCCTCAATGCTCAATTCTCAATCCTCAATCCTCAATCCTCAATCTTCAATCCTCAACACTCAATCTTCAATCCTCAATCCTCAATCCTCAGTCATCAATCCTCAATCTTCAATTCTCAATCGTCAATCCCCCCTCCTCAATACTCAACACCCAATCCTCAATCTTCAATCCTCAATCCTCAATCCTCAATTCTCAATCTTCAGACCTCAAACATCAATACTCAACCCTCAGTCCTCGTCCTCAATCCACAACACTCAATCCTCGATCCTCAATCTTCAATCATCAATATTCAATCTTCAATCCTCAACCCTCAACCCTCAATACTCAATCCTCAATTCTCAATGTGCGATCCTCAATACCCAATCCTCAATCTTCAATCCTCAATACTCAATCCTCAATCCTCAATCCTCAATCCTCAATCCTCAATCCTCAATCCTCAGTCCTCAATGTTCAATCCGCAATACCCAATCCTCAATCTTCAATACTCAATCCTCAATCCTCAATCCTCAATCCTCATTCTTCAATCCTCAATACCCAATCCTCAATCTTCAATCCTCAATCCTCAATGCTCAATTCTCAATCCTCAATCCTCAAACCTCAATCTTCAATCCTCAACACTCAATCTTCAATCCTCAATCCTCAATCCTCAGTCATCAATCCTCAATCTTCAATTCTCAATCGTTAATCCCCACTCCTCAATCCTCAACACCCAATCCTCAATCTTCAATCCTCAATCCTCAATCCTCAATTCTCAATCCTCAATCCTCAATCCTCAGACCTCAAACATCAATACTCAAACCTCAGTCCTCGTCCTCAATACACAACCCTCAATTCTCGATCCTCAATCTTCAATCATCAATAATCAATCTTCAATTCTCAACCCTCAATCCTCAATACTCAATCCTCAATCCTCAATGTTCAATCCTCAATACCCAATCCTCAATCTTCAATCCTCAACCCTCAATCCTCAATCCTCAATCCTCAATCCGCAATCTTCAGTCCTCAAACCTCAATCCTGAATCCTCAATCCTGAATCCTCAACGTTCAGCCCTCAGTCCTCAACAATCAGTTGTCAATCCTCAATCCTCAATAGAATATCCTCAATTCACAGGTTTCAATACTCAACACTCAACCTGCAATCCTCAAATCTCTATCCACAAACATCAATTCTCATCACTCAACCCTCAACACTCAGTCCCCAATCCTGAACCTTCAATCCTCAATCCTCAGTCCTCAATCCTCAATCCTCAATCTTCAATCCTCAATACTCAATCTTCAATCATCAATCCTCAATCCTCAACCCTCAACCCTCAATCGTCAACCTCCAATCCTGAATACTCAATCTTCAATACTCAACCCTCAATCCTCAATCCTCAATCCTCAATCCTCATTCTTCAATCCTCAATACCCAATCCTCAATCTTCAATCCTCAATCCTCAATCCTCAATTTTCAATCCTCAATCCTCAGTCCTCAGTCCTCAAACCTCAATCCTCAACACTCAGGCCTCATCCTCAATCCTCAATCCTCAAAGCTCAATCCTCAATCCTCTGTCCCAGATACTCGATCTTCAATTCTCAATCCTCAATACTCAATCCTCGATCTTCAATCCTCAATCCTCAATCCTCAATCCTCATTCTTCAATCCACAATACCCAATCTTCAATCTTCATTTCTCAATCCTCAATCATCAATTCTCAATCCTTAATCCTCAATCCTCAGACCTCAACCATCAATACTCAACCCTCAGTCCGCGTCCTCAAACCACAACACTCAATCCTCGATCCTCAATCTTCAATCCTCAATACTCAATCTTCAATCCTCTATCCTCAATCCTCAATCCTCAATCCTCAATCCTCAATCGTCAGTCCTCGTCCTCAATCCACAACCCTCAATCCTCAATCCTCAATGCTCAATTCTCAATCCTCAATCCTCAAACCTCAATCTTCAATCCTCAACACTCAATCTTCAATCCTCAATCCTCAATCCTCAGTTATCAATCCTCAATCTTCAATTCTCAATCGTCAATCCCCACTCCTCAATCCTCAACACCCAATCCTCAATCTTCAATCCTCAATCCTGAATCCTCAATTCTCAATCCTCAATCCTCAATCCTCAGACCTCAAACATCAATACTCAACCCTCAGTCCTCGTCCTCAATACACAACCCTCAATCCTCGATCCTCAATCTTCAATCATCAATAATCAATCTTCAATTCTCAACCCTCAATCCTCAATACTCAATCCTCAATCCTCAATGTTCAATCCTCAATACCCAATCCTCAAACTTCAATCCTCAATCCTCAATCCTCAATCCTGAATCCTCAATCCGCAATCTTCAGTCCTCAAACCTCAACCCTGAATCCTCAATCCTGAATCCTCAACGTTCAGACCTCAGTCCTCAACAATGAGTTGTCAATCCTCAATCCTCAATAGAATATCCTCAATTCACAGGTTTCAATACTCAACACTCAACCTGCAATCTTGAAATATCTATCCACAAACATCAATTCTCATCACTCAACCCTCAACACGCAGTCCCCAATCCTGAATCTTCAATCCTCAATCCTCAGTCCTCAATCCTCAATCCTCAATCTTCAATCCTCAATACTCAATCTTCAATCCTCAGTCCTCAATCCTCGACCCTCAATCCTCAATCGTCAATCTCCAATCCTGAATACTCAATCTTCAATACTCAACCCTCAATCCTCAATCCTCAATCCTCAATACTCATTCTTCAACCCTCAATACCCAATCCTCAATCTTCAATCCTCAATCCTCATTCCTCAATTCTCAATCCTCAATCCTCAGTCCTCAGTCCTCAAACCTCAATCCTCATGCCTGAGGCCTCATCCTCAATCCTCAATCCTCAATACTCAATCTTAAATCCTCTGTCCCAGATCCTCAATCTTCAATTCTCAATCCTCAATCCTCAATCTTCAATCCTCAAGGCTCAATCTTCAATCCTCAATCCTCAATCCTCAATCCTCAATCCTCAATCCTCAATCCTCAGTCATCAGTACTCAATCTTCAATGCTCAAAACTCAATACTCAATCCTCAATCCTCAATCCTCAATCCTCATTCTTCAATCCTCAATACCCAATCCTCAATCTTCAATCCTCAATCCTCAATCCTCAATTCTCAATCCTCAATCCTCAGTCCTCAGTTCTCAAACCTCAATCCTCAACCCTCAGACTGTATCCTCAATCCTCAGTCCTCAACCCTCAATCCTCAATCCTCAAACATCTATTCTCAACTCTCAATCCTCAACACTCAGTCCTCTCTCTTCAATCCTCCATCCTCAATCCTCAATCCTCAAGCGTCAATCCTCAATCCTCAATCCTGAACCCTCAATCCTCAGTCCTCAAACCTCAATCCCGAATCCTCAATCCTGAATCCTCAATCTTCAGACCTCAGTCCTCAACAATCAACGGTCAATCCTCAATCCACAATAGAATATCCTCAATTCACTGTTTTCAATACTCAATCCCCATTCTTCAATCTTCAAATCTCAATCCACAAACATCAATTCTCATCACTCAACCCTCAGCACTCAGTCGTCAATCATCAATCCTCAATCCTCAATCCTCAACCTTCAATCCTCAATACTCAATCTTCAATCCTCAATCCTCAATCCTCAATACTCAATACTCAATCCTCAGTCATCAATACTCAATCTTCAATACTCAATCCTCAATCCTCAGTCCTCAATCCTCAATCCTCAATCCTCAATCCTCATTCCTCAAACCTCAATCCTCAACCCTCAGTCCTCATCCTCACTTCTCAATTCTCAATCCTGAATCCTCAATCCTCAATCTTCAATCCTCAATAATCAATCTCCAATCCTAGATCCTCAATCCCCAATCCTCAATCCTTAATCCTCAATCTTCAATCCTCAGTCCCCAGTCCTCAACCTTCAATCCTCAATGCTCCATCCTCAATCCTCAATCCTCAGTTCTGAATCCTCAATCCCCAATCCTCAAACCCCAACACTCAACCGTCAGTCCTCGTCCTCAATTCTCAACACTCAAACATCAATCCTCAATCTTCAATCATCAGTACTCAATCTTCAATCCTCGATCCTCAATCCTCCATACTCAATATTCAACACACAACACTCAGCCGTCAATCCTCAATTCTCGTTACTCAATAGAATATCCTGAACTGTCATGGTTCAATACTCAATCCACAATATTCAATAATCAAATCTCAATCGTCAAGCATCAATTCTCAACACTCAATCCTCAACACTCAGTCCTCTCCCTTCAATCCTCCATCCTCAATCCTCAATCCTCAATCCTCAATCCTCAACCCTCAATCCTCAACACTCAATCCTCAGTCCTCACATCTCAATCCCGAATCCTAAATCCTGAATCCTCAATCCTGAATCCTCAATCTTCAGCCCTCAGTCCTCAACAACCAATTATCAATCCGCAATCCTCATTAGAATATCCTCAATTCACTGCTTTCAATACTCAATCCCCATTCTTCAATCTTCAAATCTCAATCCACAAACATCAATTCTCATCAATCAACCCTCAACACTCAGTCCTCAATGTTCAATCCTCAATGCTCAATCCACAATCCTCAATCGTCAATCTTCAGTCCTCAATACTCAATCTTCAATCCTCAATCCTCAATCCTCAATCCTCAATCCTAATTCTTCAATCCTCAATACCCAATCCTCAATCTTCAATCCTCGTTCCTCAATCCTCAATTCTCAATCCTCAATCCTCAGTCCTCAGTCCTTAAACCTCAATCCTCAACCCTCAGCCCTGATCCTCAATTCTCAATCCTCAATCCTCAATCCTCAGTCATCAATACTCAATCTTCAATACTCAATCCTCAATCCTCAGTCCTCAATCCTCAATCCTCAATCCTCAATCCTCATTCCTCAAACCTCAATCCTCAACCCTCAGTCCTCATCCTCACTTCTCAATTCTCAATCCTGAATCCTCAATCCTCAATCTTCAATCCTCAATAATCAATCTCCAATCCTAGATCCTCAATCCCCAATCCTCAATCCTTAATCCTCAATCTTCAATCCTCAATGCTCCATGCTCAATCCTCAATCCTCAGTTCTGATTCCTCAACCCTCAATCCTCAATCCTCAGTCCTCAGTTCTCAAACCTCAATCCTCAACCCTCAGACCGCAACCTCAATCCTCAATCCTCAATCCTCAATCTTCAATCCTCAATCCTCAATCTTCAATCCTCAATCCTCAATCCTCAGTCCTCAAAATACAACCATCAATCCTCAATCCTCAATCTTCAACCCTCAATACTGAATCTTTAATCCTCAATCCTCAATCCTCAATCCTTAATCCTGAATCCTCAATCCTCAATCCTCAATCCTCACTCTTCAATCCTGAATACCCAATCCTCAATCATCAATCCTCAATCCTCAATCCTCAATCCTCAATCCTCAATCCTCAATTGTCAATCCTCAATCCTCAGTCCTCAGTCCTCAAACCACAATCCTCAATCCTCAGCCCTCATCCTCAATCCTCAATCCTCAATCCTCAGCCCTCCGTCCTCAAACCTCAGTCCTCAGCCCTCAGACCTCATCCTCAATCCTCAATCCTCAATCCTCAGTCCTCAATCTTCAATCCTCAATGCTCCATCCTCAATCCTAATTCTTCAATCCTCAATACCCAATCCTCAATCTTCAATCCTCGTTCCTCAATCCTCAATTCTCAATCCTCAATCCTCAGTCCTCAGTCCTTAAACCTCAATCCTCAACCCTCAGCCCTGATCCTCAATTCTCAATCCTCAATCCTCAATCCTCAGTCATCAATACTCAATCTTCAATACTCAATCCTCAATCCTCAGTCCTCAATCCTCAATCCTCAATCCTCAATCCTCATTCCTCAAACCTCAATCCTCAACCCTCAGTCCTCATCCTCACTTCTCAATTCTCAATCCTGAATCCTCAATCCTCAATCTTCAATCCTCAATAATCAATCTCCAATCCTAGATCCTCAATCCCCAATCCTCAATCCTTAATCCTCAATCTTCAATCCTCAATGCTCCATGCTCAATCCTCAATCCTCAGTTCTGATTCCTCAACCCTCAATCCTCAATCCTCAGTCCTCAGTTCTCAAACCTCAATCCTCAACCCTCAGACCGCAACCTCAATCCTCAATCCTCAATCCTCAGTCATCAATACTCAATCTTCAATACTCAATCCTCAATCCTCAGTCCTCAATCCTCAATCCTCAATCCTCAATCCTCATTCCTCAAACCTCAATCCTCAACCCTCAGTCCTCATCCTCACTTCTCAATTCTCAATCCTGAATCCTCAATCCTCAATCTTCAATCCTCAATAATCAATCTCCAATCCTAGATCCTCAATCCCCAATCCTCAATCCTTAATCCTCAATCTTCAATCCTCAATGCTCCATGCTCAATCCTCAATCCTCAGTTCTGATTCCTCAACCCTCAATCCTCAATCCTCAGTCCTCAGTTCTCAAACCTCAATCCTCAACCCTCAGACCGCAACCTCAATCCTCAATCCTCAATCCTCAATCTTCAATCCTCAATCCTCAATCTTCAATCCTCAATCCTCAATCCTCAGTCCTCAAAATACAACCATCAATCCTCAATCCTCAATCTTCAACCCTCAATACTGAATCTTTAATCCTCAATCCTCAATCCTCAATCCTTAATCCTGAATCCTCAATCCTCAATCCTCAATCCTCACTCTTCAATCCTGAATACCCAATCCTCAATCATCAATCCTCAATCCTCAATCCTCAATCCTCAATCCTCAATTGTCAATCCTCAATCCTCAGTCCTCAGTCCTCAAACCACAATCCTCAATCCTCAGCCCTCATCCTCAATCCTCAATCCTCAATCCTCAGCCCTCCGTCCTCAAACCTCAGTCCTCAGCCCTCAGACCTCATCCTCAATCCTCAATCCTCAATCCTCAGTCCTCAATCTTCAATCCTCAATGCTCCATCCTCAATCCTCAATCCTCAGTCCTCAGTGCTCAATCCTCAATCCTCAAACCTCAATCCTCAACCGTCAGTCCTCGTCCTCAACCCTCAACCCTCAATCCTAAATCCTCAATCCTCAATCTTCAATCCTCAATACTCAATCTTCAATACTCAATCCTCAATCCTCAATCCTCAATACTCATTCTTCAATCCTCAATACCCTATCCTCAATCTTCAATCCTCAATCCTCAATCCTCAATCCTCAATCCTCAATCTTCAATCCTCAAAACTCAGTCTTCAATCCTCACTCCTCAATCCTCAATCCTCAGTCCTCAAACCTCAATCGTCAACCCTCAGTCCTCATCCTCAATTCTCATTTCTCAATTCTCAATTCTCAATCCTCAATCCTCAATAGTCAATCTTCAATCCTCAATAATCATTTTTCAATCCTAGATACTCAATCCCCAATCCTCAATCCTTACTCCTCAACCTTCAATCCTCAATCCCCAGTTCTCAATCTTCAAACCTCAATGCTCCATCCCCAATCCTCAATCCTCGGTCCTCTGTCCTCGATCCTCAATCCTCAAACCTCCATCCTCAACCGTCAGTCCTCGTCCTCAACCCTCAACCCACAATCCTCAATCCTCAATCCTCAACACTCAATCCTCAATCCTCAATCTTCAATCCTCAACCTTCAGTCCTCAATACTCAATCTTCAATCATCAATATTCAATCTTCAATACTCAATCGGCAATCCTCAAGCTTCAATCCTCAATCCTCAATGTTCAATCCTCAATACCCAACCCTCAATCTTCAGTCTTCAATACTCAATCCGCAATCCTCAATCCTCAATCTTCAATCCTCAATACTCAATCTTCAATCCTCAACCCTCAATCCTCAATCCTCAATCCTCAATCCTCATTCTTAATTCCTCAATACTCAATCTGCAATCTTCATTCCTCAATCCTCAATCCTCAATCCTCATTCTTCAATCCTCAATACCCTATCCTCAATCTTCAATCCTCAATCCTCAATCCTCAATCCTCAATCCACAATCTTCAATCCTCAAAACTCAGTCTTCAATCCTCAATCCTCAATCCTCAGTCCTCAAACCTCAATCCTCAGCCCTCAGTCCTCATCCTCAATTCTCAATTCTCAATTCTCAATTCTCAATCCTCAATCCTCAATCGTCAATCTTCAATCCTCAATAATCATTTTTCAATCCTAGATACTCAATCCCCAATCCTCAATCCTTAATCCTCAACCTTCAATCCTCAATCCCCAGTTCTCAACCTTCAAACCTCAATGCTCCATCCCCAATCCTCAATCCTCAGTCCTCTGTCCTCAATCCTCAATCCTCAAACCTCCATCCTCAACCGTCAGTCCTCGTCCTCAACCCTCAACCCACAATCCTCAATCCTCAATCCTCAACCCTCAATCCTCAATCCTCAATCCTCAATCCTCATTCTTCATTCCTCAATACCCAATTCTCAATCTTCAATCCTCAATACTCAATCTTCAATCCTCAATCCTCAATCCTCAATCCTCAATCCTCAATCCTCATTCTGCAATCCTCAATGTTCAATCCTCAATACTCAATCTTCAATCCTCAATCCTCAATCCTCAAGCCTCAATCCTCAATCTTCAATCCTCAATCTTCAATCCTCAATACTCAATCCTCAATCCTCAATCTTCAATCCTCAATACTCAACCTGCAATCCTCATTCTTCAATCCTCAACACCCAATCCTCAATCTTCAACCCTCAATCCCCTATGCTCAATTCTCAATCCTCAATCCTCAATCCCCAATCCTCAGACCTCAAACATCAATACTCAACCCTCAGTCCTCGTCCTCAATCCACAACCCCCAATCCTCGATCCTCAATATTCAATCATCAATATTCAATCTTCAATCCTCAATCCTCAATCCTCAATACTCAATCCTCAATCCTCAATGTTCAATCCTCAATACCCAATCCTCAATCTTCAATCCTCAATCCTCAACCCTCAATCGTCAACCTCCAATCCTGAATACTCAATCTTCAATACTCAACCCTCAATCCTCAATCCTCAATCCTCAATCCTCATTCTTCAATCCTCAATACCCAATCCTCAATCTTCAATCCTCAATCCTCAATTCTCAATTTTCAATCCTCAATCCTCAGTCCTCAGTCCTCAAACCTCAATCCTCAACCCTCATCCCTCATCCTCAATCCTCAATCCTCAATCCTCAATCCTCAATATTCAATCCTCAATACTCAATCTTCTATCCTCAATCCTCAATCCTCAATCCTCAATCCTCAATCTTCAATACTCAATCGTCAATCCTCAGTCCTCAATCCTCAATCCCCAGTCCACAATCTTCAATCCTCAATGCTCAATCCTCAATCCTCAGTCCTCAGTCCTCAATCCTCAATCCTCAATCCTCAAACCTCAATCCCCAACCGTTAGTCCGCGTCCTCAATCCTCAAACCTCAATCCTCAATCCTCAATCCTCAATCCTCAATCCTCAATACCCAATCCTCAATCTTCAATCCTCAATCCTCAATCCTCAATTCTCAATCCTCAATCCTCAATCCTCAGACCTCAAACATCAATACTCAACCCTCAGTCCTCGTCCTCAATCCACAACCCTCAATCCTCAATCCTCAATCCTCAACCATCACTCCTCAATCCTCAATACTCAATCTTCAATCCTCCACCCTCAATCCTCAATCCTCAATCTTCAATCCTCAATCCTCATTCTTAATTCCTCAATACTCAATCTGCAATCTTCTAACCTCAATGCTCAATCCTCAATCCTCATTCTTCAATCCTCAATACCAAATCCTCAATCTTCAATCCTCAATCCTCAATCCACAGACCTCAAACATCAATATTCAACCCTCAGTCCTCGTCCACAATCCACAAACCTCAATCCTCAATCCTGAATCTTCAATCATCAATATTCAATCTTCAATCCTCAATCCTCAATCCTCAATCTTCAATCCTCAATCCTCAATCCTCAATCTTCAATCCTCAATCCTCAATCCTCAATCCTCAATCCTCAATGTTCAATCCTCAATCCTCAATCCTCAATCCTCAATCTTCAATCCTCAGTCCTCAATCCTCAATCCTCAATCCTCAATCCTCAATCCTCAATCCTCAAGCCTCAATCTTCAATCCTCAATCCTCAATTCTCAATTCTCAATTCTCAATTCTCAATCCTCAATGCTCAATCGTCAATCTTCAATCCTCAATAATCATTTTTCAATCCTAGATACTCAATCCTCAATCCTCAGTCCACGACACTCAATCTTCAATTCTCAATACTCAATCGTCAATACACAATCCTCAACAATCAATCCTCAATCCTCAGTCCTCAATTCTCAATCCTCAATCCTCAATCCTCAGTAATCAATCCTCAATCCTCAATATAATATACCCAATTCTCAGTTTTCAATGCTCAGTCCTCAATCTTCAATCGTCAGTCCTCAATCCTCAACCTTCAACACTCAATCCTCAATCCTCAGTCCACGACACTCAATCTTCAATCCTCAATACTCAATCGTCAATCCTCAATCCTCAAACCTCAATCCTCAATCCTCAATATTCAACACACAACCCTCAAACATCAATCCTCAATAGTCAGCCATCAATCCTCAATTCTCAATACTCAATAGAATATCCTGAATTCTCATGGTTCAGTACTCAATCCACAATATTCAATAATCAAATCTCAACCCTCAAACATCAATTCTCAATCTTCAATACTCTATACTGAATCTTCAATCCTCCATCCTCAATCCTCAATCCTCAATCCTCAATCCTGAATCTTCAATCCTCAGTCCTCAATCCTCAATCTTCAATCCTCAGTCCTCAATCCTCAGTCCTCAATCCTCAATCCTCAGTCCTCAGTCCTCAAACCTCGATCCTCAATCCTCAATCCTCAATCATCAATCCTCAATCCTCAATCCTCAACCATCAATCCTCAATCTTCAGTACTCAATCCACAATACTCAATCCTCAATCCTCAATCCTCAATCATCAATCCTCAATCCTCAATCCTCAATCCTCAATCTTCAATCCTCAATACTCAATCTGCAATCTTCAATCCTCAATCCTCAATCCACAATCCTCAATCTTCAATCCTGAATACCTAATCCTCAATCTTCAATCCTCAATCCTCAATCCTCAATTCTCAATCCTCAATCCTCAATCCTCAGACCTCAAACATCAATACTCAATCCTCAGTCCTCGTCCTCAATCCACAACCCTCAATCCTCAATCCTCTATCCTCAATGTTCAATCATCAATATTCAATCTTCAGTCCTCAATCCTCAATCCTCAAGCCTCAATCCTCTATCCTCAATGTTCAATCCTCAATACCCAATCCTCAATCTTCAGTCCTCAATACTCCATCCGCAATCCTCAATCCTCAATCTTCAATCCTCAATACTCAATCTTCGATCCTCCATCCTCAATTCTCAATCCTCAGTCCTCAAACCTCAATCCCGAATCCTCAATCCTGAATCCTCAATCTTCAGCACTCAGTCCTCAACAATCAATCGTCAATCCTCAATCCTCAATAGAATATCCTCAATTCACTGTATTTCAATACTCAATCCCCATTCTTCAATCTTCAAATTTCAATCCACAAACATCAATTCTCATCACTCAACCCTGAACACTCAGTCCTCAATCGTCAATCCTCAATCATCAATTCTCAATCCTCAATCCCCAATCCTCAACCATCAATCCTGAATCCTCAATCCTCAATCCTCAATCCTCAATCCTCAATTTTCAATCCTCGATAGAATATCTTCAATTCTCAGTTTTCAATACTCTGTCCTCAATCTACAATCCTCAATCATCAATTCTCAATCCTCAATCCGCAATCCTCAATCCTCAATCCTCAATCCTCAATCATCGATTCTCAATCCTCAATCCTCAATTCTCAATCCTCAATCGTCAATACTCAATCCTCAACAATCAATCCTCAATCCTCAATTCTCAATCCTCAATCCTCAGTAATCAATCCTCAATCCTCGATCCTCAATCCTCAATCCTCAAGCCTCAAACCTCAATCTTCAATCCTCAATACTCAATCTTCAGTCCTCAATCCTCAATCCCCAATACTCAACCATCAATCCTCAATTCTCAATACTCAATGGAATATCCTGAATTCTCAGAATTCAATGCTCAAACCTCAACCCTCAACCCTCAGCCTTCATCCTCAATCCTCAATCCTCAAATCTCAATCCTCAATATTCAATCCTCAATACTCAATCTTCTACCCTGAATACTCAATCCTCAATCCTCAATCCTCAATCCTCAATCTGCAATCCTCAATCCTCAATCCTCAATTCTCAATCCTCAATCCTCAATCCTCAGACCTCAAACATCAATACACAACCCTCAGTCCTCGTCCTCAGTCCACAACCATCAATCCTAAATCCTCAATCCTCAATCTTCAATCATCAATATTCAATCTTCAATACTCAATCGGCAATCCTCAAGCTTCAATCCTCAATCATCAATGTTCAATCCTCAATACCCAATCCTCAATCTTCAGTCTAAATACTCAATCCGCAATCCTCAATCCTAAATCTTCAATCCTCAATACTCAATCTTCAATCCTCAATCCTCAATCCTCAATCCTCATTCTTCAATCCTCAATACCCAATCCTCAATCTTCAATCCTCAGTCCTCAATCCTCAATCCACAGACATCAAACATCAATATTCAACCCTCAGTCCTCGTCCTCAAACCACAACACTCAATCCTCAATCCTGAATCTTCAATCATCAATTTTCAATCTTCAATCCTGAATCCTCAATCCTCAATCCTCAATCCTCAATCCTCAATCTTCAATTCTCAATCCTCAATCCTCAATCCTCAATCCTCAATCTTCAATCCTCAATACTCAATCTTCAATCGGCAATCCCTAATCCTCAATCCTCAGTCCTCAATCCTCAATCCTCAATCCTCAATACCCAATCCTCAATCTTCAGTCCTCAATACTACATCCGCAATCCTCAATCCTCAATCTTCAATCCTCAATACTCAATCTTCAATCCTCAATCCTCAATCCTCAATCTTCAATCCTCAATCCTCAATCCTCAATCTTCAATCCTCAATACTCAATCTGCAACCTTCAATCCTCAATCCTCAATCCTCAATCCTCATTCTTCAATCCTCAATACCCAATCCTCAATCTTCAATCCTCAATCCCCAATCCTCAATCCTCAATCCTCAATCCTCAATCCTCAATCCTCACTCTTCAATCCTCAATACTCAATCTTCAATCCTCAATCCTCAATCCTCGACTCTCAATACTCAATAGAATATCCTGAACTCTCAGGGTTCAATACTCAATCCACAAAGTTCAATAATCAAATTTCAATACTCAAACATCAATTCTCAACACTCAATCCTCAACCCTCAGTACTCTCTCTTCAATCCTCCATCCTCAACTCTCAATCCTCAAGCGTCAATCCTCAATCCTCAATCCTCAACCCTCAATCCTCAGTCCTCAAACCTCAATCCCGAATCCTCAATCCTGAATCCTCAATCTTCAGCCCTCAGTCCTCAACAATCAATCGTCAATCCTCAATCCTCAATAGAATATCCTCAATTCACTGTATTTCAATACTCAATCCCCATTCTTCAATCTTCAAATTTCAATCCACAAACATCAATTCTCATCACTCAACCCTCAACACTCAGTCCTCAATCGTCAACCCTCAATCCTCAATCCTCAATCTTCAATCCCCAATCCTCAACCATCAATCCTGAATCCTCAATCCTCAATCCTCAATCCTCAATTTTCAATCCTCGATAGAATATCTTCAATTCTCAGTTTTCAATACTCTGTCCTCAATCTACAATCCTCAATCATCAATTCTCAATCCTCAATCCGCAATCCTCAATCCTCAATCCTCAATCCTCAGTTATCGATTCTCAATCCTCAATCCTCAATTCTCAATCCTCAATCGTCAATACTCAATCCTCAACCATCAATCCTCAATCCTCAATCCTCAGTCCTCAATCCTCAATCCTCAATCCCCAATACTCAACCATCAATCCTCAATTCTCAATACTCAATGGAATATCCTGAATTCTCAGAATTCAATGCTCAAACCTCAACCCTCAACCCTCAGCCTTCATCCTCAATCCTCAATCCTCAAATCTCAATCCTCAATATTCAATCCTCAATACTCAATCTTCTATCCTGAATACTCAATCCTCAATCCTCAATCCTCAATCCTCAATCTGCAATCCTCAATCTTCAATCCTCAATACTCAATCTTCAATCCTCAATCCTCAATCCTCAAGCCTCAATCCTCAATCTTCAATCCTCAATCTTCAATCCTCAATACTCAATCTTCAATCCTCAATCCTCAATCCTCAATCCTCAACCCTCATTCTTCATTCCTCAATACCCAATTCTCAATCTTCAATCCTCAATCCTCAATCCTCAATTCTCAATCCTCAATCCTCAATCCTCAGACCTCAAACATCAATACACAACCCTCAGTCCTCGTCCTCAGTCCACAACCATCAATCCTAAATCCTCAATCCTCAATCTTCAATCATCAATATTCAATCTTCAATACTCAATCGGCAATCCTCAAGCTTCAATCCTCAATCCTCAATGTTCAATCCTCTATACCCAATCCTCAATCTTCAGTCTTCAATACTCAATCCGTAATCCTCAATCCTCAATCTTCAACCCTCAATACTCAACCTTCAATCCTCAACCCTCAATCCTCAATCCTCAATCCTCAATCCTCATTCTTAATTCCTCAATACTCAATCTGCAATCTTCATTCCTCAATCCTCAATCCTCAATCCTCATTCTTCAATCCTCAATACCCTATCCTCAATCTTCAATCCTCAATCCTCAATCCTCAATCCTCAATCCTCAATCTTCAATCCTCAAAACTCAGTCTTCAATCCTCAATCCTCAATCCTCAATTCTCAGTCCTCAAACCTCATTCTTAATTCCTCAATACTCAATCTGCAATCTTCATTCCTCAATCCTCAATAATCAATCCTCATTCTTCAATCCTCAATACCCAATCCTCAATCTTCAATCCTCAATCCTCAATCCTCAATCCACAGACCTCAAACATAAATATTCAACCCTCAGTTCTCGTCCTCAATCCACAACCCTCAATCCTCAATCCTGAATCTTCAATCATCAATATTCAATCTTCAATCCTCAATCCTCAATCCTCAATCCTCAATCTTCAATCCTCAAAACTCAGTCTTCAATCCTCAATCCTCAATCCTCAATCCTCAGTCCTCAATCCTCAATCCTCAATCATCAATCCTCAATCCTCGATCCTCAATCTTCAATCCTCAATACTCAATCTGCAATCCTCATTCTTCAATCCTCAACACCCAATCCTCAATCTTCAATCCTCAATCCCCTATCCTCAATTCTCAATCCTCAATCCTCAATCCTCAATCCTCAGACCTCAAACATCAATACTCAACCCTCAGTCCTCGTCCTCAATCCACAACCCCCAATCCTCGATCCTCAATATTCAATCATCAATATTCAATCTTCAATCCTCAATCCTCAATCCTCAATACTCAATCCTCAATCCTCAATGTTCAATCCTCAATACCCGATCCTCAATCTTCAATCCTCAATCCTCAATCCTCAATCCTCAATCCGCATTCCTCAATCCTCAATCCTCAATACTCAACCATCAATCCTCAATTCTCAATACTCAATAGAATATCCTGAATTCTCAGGATTCAATACTCAAACCTCAGCCCTCAACCCTCAGCCCTCATCCTCAATCCTCAATCCTCAATCCTCAATCCTCAATATTCAATCCTCAATACTCAGTCTTCTATCCTCAATCCTCAATCCTCAATCCTCAATCCTCATTGCTCAGTCATCAATCCTCAATCTTCAATACTCAATCGTCAATCCTCAGTCCTCAATCCTCAATCCCCAGTCCACAATCTTCAATCCTCAATGTTCAATCCTCAATCCTCAGTCCTCAGTCCTCAATCCTCAATCCTCAATCCTCAAACCTCAATCCTCAACCGTTAGTCCTCGTCCTCAATCCTCAAACCTCAATCCTCAATCCTCAATCCTCAATCCTCAATCCTCAATACCCAATCCTCAATCTTCAATCCTCAATCCTCAATCCTCAATTCACAATCCTCAATCCTCAATCCTCAGACCTCAAACATCAATACTCAACCCTCAGTCCTCGTCCTCAATCCACAACCCTCAATCCTCAATCCTCAATCCTCAACCATCACTCCTCAATCCTCAATCCTCAATCCTCAATCCTCAATCCTCAATCCTCAATTCTCAATCCTCATCCTTCAATCCTCAATACACAATCCTCAATCTTCAATCCACAATCCTCAATCCTCAATCTACAGACCTCAAACATCAATATTCAACCCTCAGTCCTCGTCCTCAATCCACAACCCTCAATCCTCCATCCTGAATATTCAATCATCAATATTCAATCCTCAATCCTCAATCTTCAATCCTCAATACTCAATCTTCAATCCTCAATCCTCAATCCTCAATCCTCAATCCTCAATCCTCAATCCTCAATCTTCAATCCTCAATACTCAATCTTCAATCCTCAATCCTCAATCCTCAATCCTCAATCCTCATTCTTCAATCCTCAATAGCCTATCCTCAATCTTCAATCCTCAATCTTCAATCCTCAATTCTCAATCCCCAATCCTCAATCCTCAGACCTCAGCCATCAATACACAACCCTCAGTCCTCGTCCTCAATCCACAACACTCAATCCTCAATCCTCAATCCTCAATCTTCAATCATCAATATTCAATCTTCAATCCTCAATCCTCTATCCTCAAGCTTCAATCCTCAATCCTCAATGTTCAATCCTCAATACCCAATCCTCAATCTTCAGTCTTCAATACTCAATCCGCAATCCTCAATCCACAATCTTCAATCCTCAATACTCAATCTTCAATCCTAAACCCTCAATCCTCAATCCTCAATCTTCAATCCTCAATCCTCATTCTTAATTCCTCAATACTCAATCTGCAATCTTCTATCCTCAATCCACAATCCTCAATCCTCATTCTTCAATCCTCAATACCAAATCCTCAATCTTCAACCCTCAATCCTCAATCCTCAATCCACAGACCTCAAACATCAATATTCAACCCTCAGTCCTCGTCCACAATCCACAAACCTCAATCCTCAATCCTGAATCTTCAATCATCAATATTCAATCTTCAATCCTGAATCCTCAATCCTCAATCCTCAATCCTCAATCCTCAATCCTCAATCCTCAATCCTCAATCTTCAATCCTCAATCCTCAATCCTCAATCCTCAATCCTCAATCTTCAATCCTCAAAACTCAGTCTTCAATCCTCAATCCTCAATCCTCAATCCTCAGTCCTCAATCCTCAATCCTCAATCCTCAATCCTAAGTCTTCAATCCTCAATACTAAATCTTCAATCCTCAATCCTCAATCCTCGATCCTCAATCCTGAATCTTCAATCATCAATATTCAATCTTCAATCCTCAATCCTCAATCCTCAATCCTCAATCCTCAATCCTCAATACTCAATCCTCAATCCTCAATCCTCAATCTTCAATCCTCAATACTAAATCTTCAATCCTCAATCCTCAATCCTCGATCCTCAATATTCAATCATCAATATTCAATCTTCAAACCTCAATCCTCAATCCTCTATACTCAATCCTCAATCCTCAATGTTCAATCCTCAATACCCAATCCTCAATCTTCAATCCTCAATCCTCAATCCTCAATCCTCAATCCTCAGTCCTCAACCCTCAATCCTCAATGCTCAACCATCAATCTTCAATCCTCAATACTCAATCTTCAATCGGCAATCCCTAATCCTCAATCCTCAGTCCTCAATCCTCAATCCTCAATCCTCAATCTTCAATCATCAATATTCAATCTTCAATACTCAATCGGCAATCCTCATGCTTCAATCCTCAATCCTCAATGTTCAATCCTCAATACCCAATCCTCAATCTTCAGTCTTCAATACTCAATCCGCAATCCTCAATCCTCAATCTTCAATCCTCAATACTCAATCTTCAATCCTCAATCCTCAATCCTCAATCCTCATTCTTCAATCCTCAATACCCAATCCTCAATCTTCAATCCTCAGTCCTCAATCCTCAATCCACAGACATCAAACATCAATATTCAACCCTCAGTCCTCGTCCTCAAACCACAACACTCAATCCTCAATCCTGAATCTTCAATCATCAATTTTCAATCTTCAATCCTGAATCCTCAATCCTCAATCCTCAATCCTCAATCCTCAATCTTCAATTCTCAATCCTCAATCCTCAATCCTCAATCCTCAATCTTCAATCCTCAATACTCAATCTTCAATCGGCAATCCCTAATCCTCAATCCTCAGTCCTCAATCCTCAATCCTCAATCCTCAATACCCAAATCCTCAATCTTCAGTCCTCAATACTACATCCGCAATCCTCAATCCTCAATCTTCAATCCTCAATACTCAATCTTCAATCCTTAATCCTCAATCCTCAATCTTCAATCCTCAATCCTCAATCCTCAATCTTCAATCCTCAATACTCAATCTGCAACCTTCAATCCTCAATCCTCAATCCTCAATCCTCATTCTTCAATCCTCAATACCCAATCCTCAATCTTCAATCCTCAATCCCCAATCCTCAATCCTCAATCCTCAATCCTCAATCCTCAATCCTCACTCTTCAATCCTCAATACTCAATCTTCAATCCTCAATCCTCAATCCTCGACTCTCAATACTCAATAGAATATCCTGAACTCTCAGGGTTCAATACTCAATCCACAAAGTTCAATAATCAAATTTCAATACTCAAACATCAATTCTCAACACTCAATCCTCAACTCTCAGTACTCTCTCTTCAATCCTCCATCCTCAACCCTCAATCCTCAAGCGTCAATCCTCAATCCTCAATCCTCAACCCTCAATCCTCAGTCCTCAAACCTCAATCCCGAATCCTCAATCCTGAATCCTCAATCTTCAGCCCTCAGTCCTCAACAATCAATCGTCAATCCTCAATCCTCAATAGAATATCCTCAATTCACTGTATTTCAATACTCAATCCCCATTCTTCAATCTTCAAATTTCAATCCACAAACATCAATTCTCATCACTCAACCCTCAACACTCAGTCCTCAATCGTCAATCCTCAATCCTCAATCCTCAATCTTCAATCCCCAATCCTCAACCATCAATCCTGAATCCTCAATCCTCAATCCTCAATCCTCAATTTTCAATCCTCGATAGAATATCTTCAATTCTCAGTTTTCAATACTCTGTCCTCAATCTACAATCCTCAATCATCAATTCTCAATCCTCAATCCGCAATCCTCAATCCTCAATCCTCAATCCTCAGTTATCGATTCTCAACCCTCAATCCTCAATTCTCAATCCTCAATCGTCTGTACTCAATCCTCAACCATCAATCCTCAATCCTCAATCCCCAATTCTCAATCCTCAATCGTCAATCCTCAAACCTGAACCTTCAATCCTCAACCCTTAATCCTCAATCCTCAATCCTCAATCCTCAATTTTCAATCCTCAATAGAATATGCCCAATTCTCAGTTTTCAATACTCAGTCCTCAATCTTCAATCGTCTGTCCTCAATCCTCAATCTTCAACCCTCAATCCTGAATCCTCAGTCCACGACGCTCAACCTTCAATCCTCAATACTCAATCGTCAATACTCAATCCTCAACAATCAATCCTCAATCCTCAATCCTCAATCCTCAATCCTCAGTAATCAATCCTCAATCCTCGATCCCCAATCCTCAATCCTCAAGCCTCAATCCTCAATCTTCAATCCTCAATACTCAATCTTCAGTCCTCAATCCTCAATCCTCGATCCTCAATCCTCAATCCTCAATCCTCAGTCCTCAATCCTCAATCCTCAATCCCCAATACTCAACCATCAATACTCAATTCTCAATACTCAATGGAATATCCTGAATTCTCAGAATTCAATGCTCAAACCTCAACCCTCAACCCTCAGCCTTCATCCTCAATCCTCAATCCTCAAATCTCAATCCTCAATATTCAATCCTCAATACTCAATCTTCTATCCTGAATACTCAATCCTCAATCCTCAATCCTCAATCCTCAATCTGCAATCCTCAATCTTCAATCCTCAATACTCAATCTTCAATCCTCAATCCTCAATCCTCAAGCCTCAATCCTCAATCTTCAATCCTCAATCTTCAATCCTCAATACTCAATCTTCAATCCTCAATCCTCAATCCTCAATCCTCAACCCTCATTCTTCATTCCTCAATACCCAATTCTCAATATTCAATCCTCAATCCTCAATCCTCAATTCTCAATCCTCAATCCTCAATCCTCAGACCTCAAACATCAATACACAACCCTCAGTCCTCGTCCTCAGTCCACAACCATCAATCCTAAATCCTCAATCCTCAATCTTCAATCATCAATATTCAATCTCCAATACTCAATCGGCAGTCCTCAAGCTTCAATCCTCAATCCTCAATGTTCAATCCTCTATACCCAATCCTCAATCTTCAGTCTTCAATACTCAATCCGCAATCCTCAATCCTCAATCTTCAACCCTCAATACTCAATCTTCAATCCTCAACCCTCAATCCTCAATCCTCAATCCTCAATCCTCAATCCTCATTCTTAATTCCTCAATACTCAATCTGCAATCTTCATTCCTCAATCCTCAATCCTCAATCCTCATTCTTCAATCCTCAATACCCTATCCTCAATCTTCAATCCTCAATCCTCAATCCTCAATCCTCAATCCTCAATCTTCAATCCTCAAAACTCTGTCTTCAATCCTCAATCCTCAATCCTCAATCCTCAATCCTCAGTCCTCAAACCTCATTCTTAATTCCTCAATACTCAATCTGCAATCTTCATTCCTCAATCCTCAATAATCAATCCTCATTCTTCAATCCTCAATACCCAATCCTCAATCTTCAATCCTCAATCCTCAATCCTCAATCCACAGACCTCAAACATAAATATTCAACCCTCAGTTCTCGTCCTCAATCCACAACCCTCAATCCTCAATCCTGAATCTTCAATCATCAATATTCAATCTTCAATCCTCAATACTCAATCCTCAATCCTCAATCTTCAATCCTCAAAACTCAGTCTTCAATCCTCAATCCTCAATCCTCAATCCTCAGTCCTCAATCCTCAATCCTCAATCATCAATCCTCAATCCTCGATCCTCAATCTTCAATCCTCAATACTCAATCTGCAATCCTCATTCTTCAATCCTCAACACCCAATCCTCAATCTTCAATCCTCAATCCCCTATCCTCAATTCTCAATCCTCAATCCTCAATCCTCCATCCTCAGACCTCAAACATCAATACTCAACCCTCAGTCCTCGTCCTCAATCCACAACCCCCAATCCTCGATCCTCAATATTCAATCATCAATATTCAATCTTCAATCCTCAATCCTCAATCCTCAATACTCAATCCTCAATCCTCAATGTTCAATCCTCAATACCCAATTCTCAATCTTCAATCCTCAATCCTCAATCCTCAATCCGCATTCCTCAATCCTCAATCCTCAATACTCAACCATCAATCCTCAATTCTCAATACTCAATAGAATATCCTGAATTCTCAGGATTCAATACTCAAACCTCAGCCCTCAACCCTCAGCCCTCATCCTCAATCCTCAATCCTCAATCCTCAATCCTCAATATTCAATCCTCAATACTCAGTCTTCTATCCTCAATCCTCAATCCTCAATCCTCAATCCTCATTGCTCAGTCATCAATCCTCAATCTTCAATACTCAATCGTCAATCCTCAGTCCTCAATCCTCAATCCCCAGTCCACAATCTTCAATCCTCAATGCTCAATCCTCAATCCTCAGTCCTCAGTCCTCAATCCTCAATCCTCAATCCTCAAACCTCAATCCTCAACCGTTAGTCCTCGTCCTCAATCCTCAAACCTCAATCCTCAATCCTCAATCCTCAATCCTCAATCCTCAATACCCAATCCTCAATCTTCAATCCTCAATCCTCAATCCTCAATTCTCAATCCTCAATCCTCAATCCTCAGACCTCAAACATCAATACTCAACCCTCAGTCCACGTCCTCAATCCACAACCCTCAATCCTCAATCCTCAATCCTCAACCATCACTCCTCAATCCTCAATCCTCAATCCTCAATCCTCAATCCTCAATCCTCAATTCTCAATCCTCATCCTTCAATCCTCAATACACAATCCTCAATCTTCAATCCACAATCCTCAATCCTCAATCTACAGACATCAAACATCAATATTCAACCCTCAGTCCTCGTCCTCGATCCACAACCCTCAATCCTCCATCCTGAATCTTCAATCATCAATATTCAATCCTCAATCCTCAATCTTCAATCCTCAATACTCAATCTTCAATCCTCAATCCTCAATCCTCAATCCTCAATCCTCAATCCTCAATCCTCAATCTTCAATCCTCAATACTCAATCTTCAATCCTCAATCCTCAATCCTCAATCCTCAATCCTCATTCTTCAATCCTCAATAGCCTATCCTCAATCTTCAATCCTCAATCTTCAATCCTCAATTCTCAATCCCCAATCCTCAATTCTCAGACCTCAGCCATCAATACACAACCCTCAGTCCTCGTCCTCAATCCACAACCCTCAATCCTCAATCCTCAATCCTCAATCTTCAATCATCAATATTCAATCTTCAATCCTCAATCCTCTATCCTCAAGCTTCAATCCTCAATCCTCAATGTTCAATCCTCAATACCCAATCCTCAATCTTCAGTCTTCAATACTCAATCCGCAATCCTCAATCCTCAATCTTCAATCCTCAATACTCAATCTTCAATCCTCAACCCTCAATCCTCAATCCTCAATCTTCAATCCTCAATCCTCATTCTTAATTCCTCAATACTCAATCTGCAATCTTCTATCCTCAATCCACAATCCTCAATCCTCATTCTTCAATCCTCAATACCAAATCCTCAATCTTCAATCCTCAATCCTCAATCCTCAATCCACAGACCTCAAACATCAATATTCAACCCTCAGTCCTCGTCCACAATCCACAAACCTCAATCCTCAATCCTGAATCTTCAATCATCAATATTCAATCTTCAATCCTCAATCCTCAATCCTCAATCCTCAATCCTCAATCCTCAATCCTCAATCCTCAATCTTCAATCCTCAATCCTCAATCCTCAATCCTCAATCCTCAATCCTCATTCTTCAATCCTCAATAGCCTATCCTCAATCTTCAATCCTCAATCTTCAATCCTCAATTCTCAATCCCCAATCCTCAATTCTCAGACCTCAGCCATCAATACACAACCCTCAGTCCTCGTCCTCAATCCACAACCCTCAATCCTCAATCCTCAATCCTCAATCTTCAATCATCAATATTCAATCTTCAATCCTCAATCCTCTATCCTCAAGCTTCAATCCTCAATCCTCAATGTTCAATCCTCAATACCCAATCCTCAATCTTCAGTCTTCAATACTCAATCCGCAATCCTCAATCCTCAATCTTCAATCCTCAATACTCAATCTTCAATCCTCAACCCTCAATCCTCAATCCTCAATCTTCAATCCTCAATCCTCATTCTTAATTCCTCAATACTCAATCTGCAATCTTCTATCCTCAATCCACAATCGTCAATCCTCATTCTTCAATCCTCAATACCAAATCCTCAATCTTCAATCCTCAATCCTCAATCCTCAATCCACAGACCTCAAACATCAATATTCAACCCTCAGTCCTCGTCCACAATCCACAAACCTCAATCCTCAATCCTGAATCTTCAATCATCAATATTCAATCTTCAATCCTCAATCCTCAATCCTCAATCCTCAATCCTCAATCCTCAATCCTCAATCCTCAATCTTCAATCCTCAATCCTCAATCCTCAATCCTCAATCCTCAATCTTCAATCCTCAAAACTCAGTCTTCAATCCTCAATCCTCAATCCTCAATCCTCAGTCCTCAATCCTCAACCCTCAATCCTCAATCCTCAGTCTTCAATCCTCAATACTAAATCTTCAATCCTCAATCCTCAATCCTCGATCCTCAATCCTGAATCTTCAATCATCAATATTCAATCTTCAATCCTCAATCCTCAATCCTCAATCCTCAATCCTCAATCCTCAATACTCAATCCTCAATCCTCAATCCTCAATCTTCAATCCTCAATACTAAATCTTCAATCCTCAATCCTCAATCCTCGATACTCAATATTCAATCATCAGTATTCAATCTTCAAACCTCAATCCTCAATCCTCTATACTCAATCCTCAATCCTCAATGTTCAATCCTCAATACCCAATCCTCAATCTTCAATCCTCAATCCTCAATCCTCAATCCTCAATCCTCAGTCCTCAACCCTCAATCCTCAATGCTCAACCATCAATCTTCAATCCTCAATACTCAATCTTCAATCGGCAATCCCTAATCCTCAATCCTCAGTCCTCAATCCTCAATCCTCAATCCTCAATCTTCAATCATCAATATTCAATCTTCAATACTCAATCGGCAATCCTCAAGCTTCAATCCTCAATCCTCAATGTTCAATCCTCAATACCCAATCCTCAATCTTCAGTCTTCAATACTCAATCCGCAATCCTCAATCCTCAATCTTCAATCCACAATACTCAATCTTCAATCCTCAATCCTCAATCCTCAATCCTCATTCTTCAATCCTCAATACCCAATCCTCAATCTTCAATCCTCAGTCCTCAATCCTCAATCCACAGACATCAAACATCAATATTCAACCCTCAGTCCTCGTCCTCAAACCACAACACGCAATCCTCAATCCTGAATCTTCAATCATCAATTTTCAATCTTCAATCCTGAATCCTCAATCCTCAATCCTCAATCCTCAATCCTCAATCTTCAATCCTCAATCCTCAATCCTCAATCCTCAATCCTCAATCTTCAATCCTCAATACTCAATCTTCAATCGGCAATCCCTAATCCTCAATCCTCAGTCCTCAATCCTCAATCCTCAATCCTCAATACCCAATCCTCAATCTTCAGTCCTCAATACTACATCCGCAATCCTCAATCCTCAATCTTCAATCCTCAATACTCAATCTTCAATCCTCAATCCTCAATCCTCAATCTTCAATCCTCAATCCTCAATCCTCAATCTTCAATCCTCAATACTCAATCTGCAACCTTCAATCCTCAATCCTCAATCCTCAATCCTCATTCTTCAATCCTCAATACCCAGTCCTCAATCTTCAATCCTCAATCCCCAATCCTCAATCCTCAATCCTCAATCCTCAATCCTCAATCCTCACTCTTCAATCCTCAATACTCAATCTTCAATCCTCAGTCCTCAATCCTCGACTCTCAATACTCAATAGAATATCCTGAACTCTCAGGGTTCAATACTCAATCCACAAAGTTCAATAATCAAATTTCAATACTCAAACATCAATTCTCAACACTCAATCCTCAACTCTCAGTACTCTCTCTTCAATCCTCCATCCTCAACCCTCACTCCTCAAGCGTCAATCCTCAATCCTCAATCCTCAACCCTCAATCCTCAGTCCTCAAACCTCAATCCCGAATCCTCAATCCTGAATCCTCAATCTTCAGCCCTCAGTCCTCAACAATCAATCGTCAATCCTCAATCCTCAATAGAATATCCTCAATTCACTGTATTTCAATACTCAATCCCCATTCTTCAATCTTCAAATTTCAATCCACAAACATCAATTCTCATCACTCAACCCTCAACACTCAGTCCTCAATCGTCAATCCTCAATCCTCAATCCTCAATCCCCAATCCCCAATCCTCAACCATCAATCCTGAATCCTCAATCCTCAATCCTCAATCCTCAATTTTCAATCCTCGATAGAATATCTTGAATTCTCAGTTTTCAATACTCTGTCCTCAATCTACAATCCTCAATCATCAATTCTCAATCCTCAATCCAAAATCCTCAATCCTCAATCCTCAATCCTCAGTTATCGATTCTCAATCCTCAATCCTCAATTCTCAATCCCCAATCGTCAATACTCAATCCTCAACCATCAATCCTCAATCCTCAATCCCCAATTCTCAATCCTCAATCGTCAATCCTCAAACCTGAACCTTCAATGCTCAACCCTTAATCCTCAATCCTCAATCCTCAATCCTCAATTTTCAATCCTCAATAGAATATGCCCAATTCTCAGTTTTCAATACTCAGTCCTCAATCTTCAATCGTCTGTCCTCAATCCTCAATCTTCAACCCTCAATCCTCAATCCTCAGTCCACGACACTCAACCTTCAATCCTCAATACTCAATCGACAATACTCAATCCTCAACAATCAATCCTCAATCCTCAATCCTCAATCCTCAATCCTCAGTAATCAATCCTCAATCCTCGATCCCCAATCCTCAATCCTCAAGCCTCAATCTTCAATCTTCAATCCTCAATACTCAATCTTCAGTCCTCAATCCTCAATCCTCGATCCTCAATCCTCAATCCTCAATCCTCAGTCCTCAATCCTCAATCCTCAATCCCCAATACTCAACCATCAATCCTCAATTCTCAATACTCAATGGAATATCCTGAATTCTCAGTATTCAATGCTCAAACCTCAACCCTCAACCCTCAGCCTTCATCCTCAATGCTCAATCCTCAAATCTCAATCCTCAATATTCAATCCTCAATACTCAATCTTCTATCCTGAATACTCAATCCTCAATCCTCAATCCTCAATCCTCAATCTGCAATCCTCAATCTTCAATCCTCAGTACTCAATCTTCAATCCTCAATCCACAATCCTCAAGCCTCAATCCTCAATCTTCAATCCTCAATCTTCAATCCTCTGTACTCAATCTTCAATCCTCAATCCTCAATCCCCAATCCTCAACCCTCATTCTTCATTCCTCAATACCCAATTCTCAATCTTCAATCCTCAATCCTCAATCCTCAATTCTCAATCCTCAATCCTCAATCCTCAGACCTCAAACATCAATACACAACCCTCAGTCCTCGTCCTCGGTCCACAACCATCAATCCTAAATCCTCAATCCTCAATCTTCAATCATCAATATTCAATCCTCAATACTCAATCGGCAATCCTCAAGCTTCAATCCTCAATCCTCAATGTTCAATCCTCTATACCCAATCCTCAATCTTCAGTCTTCAATACTCAATCCGCAATCCTCAATCCTCAATCTTCAATCCTCAATACTCAATCTTCAATCCTCAACCCTCAATCCTCAATCCTCAATCCTCAATCCTCATTCTTAATTCCTCAATACTCAATCTGCAATCTTCATTCGTCAATCCTCAATCCTCAATCCTCATTCTTCAATCCTCAATCCTCAATCCTCAATCCTCAATCCTCAATCTTCAATCCTCAAAACTCAGTCTTCAATCCTCAATCCTCAATCCTCAATCCTCAGTCCTCAAACCTCATTCTTAATTCCTCAATACTCAATCTGCAATCTTCATTCCTCAATCCTCAATAATCAATCCTCATTCTTCAATCCTCAATACCCAATCCTCAATCTTCAATCCTCAATCCTCAATCCTCAATCCACAGACCTCAAACATAAATATTCAACCCTCAGTTCTCGTCCTCAATCCACAACCCTCAATCCTCAATCCTGAATCTTCAATCATCAATATTCAATCTTCAATCCTCAATCCTCAATCCTCAATCCTCAATCTTCAATCCTCAAAACTCAGTCTTCAATCCTCAATCCTCAATCCTCAATCCTCAGTCCTCAATCCTCAATCCTCAATCATCAATCCTCAATCCTCGATCCTCAATCTTCAATCCTCAATACTCAATCTGCAATCCTCATTATTCAATCCTCAACACCCAATCCTCAATCTTCAATCCTCAATCCCCTATCCTCAATTCTCAATCCTCAATCCTCAATCCTCAATCCTCAGACCTCAAACATCAATACTCAACCCTCAGTCCTCGTCCTCAATCCACAACACCCAATCATCGATCCTCAATATTCAATCATCAATATTCAATCTTCAATCCTCAATCCTCAATCCTCAATACTCAATCCTCAATCCTCAATGTTCAGTCCTCAATACCCAATCCTCAATCTTCAATCCTCAATCCTCAATCCTCAATCCTCAATCCGCATTCCTCAATCCTCAATCCTCAATACTCAACCATCAATCCTCAATTCTCAATACTCAATAGAATATCCTGAATTCTCAGGATTCAATACTCAAACCTCAGCCCTCAACCCTCAGCCCTCATCCTCAATCCTCAATCCTCAATCCTCAATCCTCAATATTCAATCCTCAATACTCAGTCTTCTATCCTCAATCCTCAATCCTCAATCCTCAATCCTCATTGCTCAGTCATCAATCCTCAATCTTCAATACTCAATCGTCAATCCTCAGTTCTCAATCCTCAATCCCCAGTCCACAATCTTCAATCCTCAATGCTCAATCCTCAATCCTCAGTCCTCAGTCCTCAATCCTCAATCCTCAATCCTCAAACCTCATTCCTCAACCGTTAGTCCTCGTCCTCAATCCTCAAACCTCAATCCTCAATCCTCAATCCTCAATCCTCAATCCTCAATACCCAATCCTCAATCTTCAATCCTCAACCCTCAATCCTCAATTCTCAATCCTCAATCCTCAATCCTCACACCTCAAACATCAATACTCAACCCTCAGTCCTCGTCCTCAATCCACAACCCTCAATCCTCAATCCTCAATCCTCAACCATCACTCCTCAATCCTCAATCCTCAATCCTCAATCCTCAATCCTCAATCCTCAATTCTCAATCCTCATCCTTCAATCCTCAATACACAATCCTCAATCTTCAATCCACAATCCTCAATACTCAATCTACAGACCTCAAACATCAATATTCAACCCTCAGTCCTCGTCCTCAATCCACAACCCTCAATCCTCCATCCTGAATCTTCAATCATCAATATTCAATCCTCAATCCTCAATCTTCAATCCTCAATACTCAATCTTCAATCCTCAATCCTCAATCCTCAATCCTCAACCCTCAATCCTCAATCCTCAATCTTCAATCCTCAATACTCAATCTTCAATCCTCAATCCTCAATCCTCAATCCTCAATCCACAGACCTCAAACATCAATATTCAACCCTCAGTCCTCGTCCACAATCCACAAACCTCAATCCTCAATCCTGAATCTTCAATCATCAATATTCAATCTTCAATCCTCAATCCTCAATCCTCAATCCTCAATCCTCAATCCTCTATCCTCAATCCTCAATCTTCAATCCTCAATCCTCAATCCTCAATCCTCAATCCTCAATCTTCAATCCTCGAAACTCAGTCTTCAATCCTCAATCCTCAATCCTCAATCCTCAGTCCTCAATCCTCAATCCTCAATCCTCAATCCTCAGTCTTCAATCCTCAATACTAAATCTTCAATCCTCAATCCTCAATCCTCAATCTTCAATCCTCGAAACTCAGTCTTCAATCCTCAATCCTCAATCCTCAATCCTCAGTCCTCAATAGAATATCCTCAATTCACTGTATTTCAATACTCAATCCCCATTCTTCAATCTTCAAATTTCAATCCACAAACATCAATTCTCATCACTCAACCCTCAACACTCAGTCCTCAATCGTCAATCCTCAATCCTCAATCCTCAATCTCCAATCCCCAATCCTCAACCATCAATCCTGAATCCTCAATCCTCAATCCTCAATCCTCAATTTTCAATCCTCGATAGAATATCTTCAATTCTCAGTTTTCAATACTCTGTCCTCAACCTACAATCCTCAATCATCAATTCTCAATCCTCAATACTCAATGGAATATCCTGAATTCTCAGAATTCAATGCTCAAACCTCAACCCTCAACCCTCAGCCTTCATCCTCAATGCTCAATCCTCAAATCTCAATCCTCAATATTCAATCCTCAATACTCAATCTTCTATCCTGAATACTCAATCCTCAATCCTCAATCCTCAATCCTCAATCTGCAATCCTCAATCTTCAATCCTCAATACTCAATCTTCAATCCTCAATCCTCAATCCTCAAGCCTCAATCCTCAATATTCAATCCTCAATCTTCAATCCTCAATACTCAATCTTCAATCCTCAATCCTCAATCCTCAATCCTCAATCCTCAACCCTCATTCTTCATTCCTCAATACCCAATTCTCAATCTTCAATCCTCAATCCTCAATCCTCAATTCTCAATCCTCAATCCTCAATCCTCAGACCTCAAACATCAATACACAACCCTCAGTCCTCGTCCTCGGTCCACAACCATCAATCCTAAATCCTCAATCCTCAATCTTCAATCATCAATATTCAATCTTCAATACTCAATCGGCAATCCTCAAGCTTCAATCCTCAATCCTCAATGTTCAATCCTCTATACCCAATCCTCAATCTTCAGTCTTCAATACTCAATCCGCAATCCTCAATCCTCAATCTTCAATCCTCAATACTCAATCTTCAATCCTCAACCCTCAATCCTCAATCCTCAATCCTCAATCCTCATTCTTAATTCCTCAATACTCAATCTGCAATCTTCATTCCTCAATCCTCAATCCTCAATCCTCATTCTTCAATCCTCAATACCCTATCCTCAATCTTCAATCCTCAATCCTCAATCCTCAATCCTCAATCCTCAATCTTCAATCCTCAAAACTCAGTCTTCAATCCTCAATCCTCAATCCTCAATCCTCAGTCCTCAAACCTCATTCTTAATTCCTCAATACTCAATCTGCAATCTTCATTCCTCAATCCTCAATAATCAATCCTCATTCTTCAATCCTCAATACCCAATCCTCAATCTTCAATCCTCAATCCTCAATCCTCAATCCACAGACCTCAAACATAAATATTCAACCCTCAGTTCTCGTCCTCAATCCACAACCCTCAATCCTCAATCCTGAATCTTCAATCATCAATATTCAATCTTCAATCCTCAATCCTCAATCCTCAATCCTCAATCTTCAATCCTCAAAACTCAGTCTTCAATCCTCAATCCTCAATCCTCAATCCTCAGTCCTCAATCCTCAATCCTCAATCATCAATCCTCAATCCTCGATCCTCAATCTTCAATCCTCAATACTCAATCTGCAATCCTCATTCTTCAATCCTCAACACCCAATCCTCAATCTTCAATCCTCAATCCCCTATCCTCAATTCTCAATCCTCAATCCTCAATCCTCAATCCTCAGACCTCAAACATCAATACTCAACCCTCAGTCATCGTCCTCAATCCACAACCCCCAATCCTCGATCCTCAATATTCAATCATCAATATTCAATCTTCAATCCTCAATCCTCAATCCTCAATACTCAATCCTCAATCCTCAATGTTCAATCCTCAATACCCAATCCTCAATCTTCAATCCTCAATCCTCAATCCTCAATCCTCAATCCGCATTCCTCAATCCTCAATCCTCAATACTCAACCATCAATCCTCAATTCTCAATACTCAATAGAATATCCTGAATTCTCAGGATTCAATACTCAAACCTCAGCCCTCAACCCTCAGCCCTCATCCTCAATCCTCAATCCTCAATCCTCAATCCTCAATATTCAATCCTCAATACTCAGTCTTCTATCCTCAATCCTCAATCCTCAATCCTCAATCCTCAATGCTCAGTCATCAATCCTCAATCTTCAATACACAATCGTCAATCCTCAGTCCTCAATCCTCAATCCCCAGTCCACAATCTTCAATCCTCAATGCTCAGTCCTCAATCCTCAGTCCTCAGTCCTCAATCCTCAATCCTCAATCCTCAATCTTCAATCCTCAATACTAAATCTTCAATCCTCAATCCTCAATCCTCGATCCTCAATATTCAATCATCAATATTCAATCTTCAAACCTCCATCCTCAATCCTCTATACTCAATCCTCAATCCTCAATGTTCAATCCTCAATACCCAATCCTCAATCTTCAATCCTCAATCCTCAATCCTCAATCCTCAATCCTCAGTCCTCAACCCTCAATCCTCAATGCTCAACCATCAATCCTCAATTCTCAATGCTCAATAGAATATCCTCAATGCTCAGTCATCAATCCTCAATCTTCAATACCTAAACGTCAATCCTCAGTCCTCAATCCTCAATCCTCAATCTTCGTTCCTCAAACCTCAATCCTCAACCCTCAGTCCTCATCCTCAATTCTCAATCCTCAATCCTCAATCCTCAATCCTCAATCTTCAATCCTCAATAATCAATCTCCAATCTTAGATCCTCAATCCCCAATCCTCAATCCTTAATCCTCAATGTTCAATCCTCAATCCCCAGTCCTCAATCTTCAATCCTCAATGCTCCATCCTCAATCCTCAATCCTCAGTCCTCAGTGCTCAATCCTCAATCCTCAATCCTCAATCTTCAATCCTCAATCTTCAATCCTCAATACTCAATCTTCAATCCTCAATCCTCAATCCTCAACACTCAATCCTCAATCCTCAATCTTCAATCCTCAACCTTCAATCCTCAATACTCAATCTTCAATCCTCAATCCTCAATCCTCAATCCTCAATCCTCATTCTTCATTCCTCAATACCCAATTCTCAATCTTCAATCCTCAATGCTCAATCTTCAATCCTCAATCCTCAGACCTCAAACATCAATACACAACCCTCAGTCCTCGTCCTCAGTCCACAACCATCAATCCTAAATCCTCAATCCTCAATCTTCAATCATCAATATTCAATCTTCAATACTCAATCGGCAATCCTCAAGCTTCAATCCTCAATCCTCAATGTTCAATCCTCAATACCCAATCCTCAATCCTCAATCCTCAATACCCAATCCTCAATCTTCAATCCTCAATCCTCAATCCTCAATTCTCAATCCTCAATCCTCAATCCTCAGACCTCAAACATCAATACTCAACCCTCAGTCCACGTCCTCAATCCACAACCCTCAATCCTCAATCCTCAATCCTCAACCATCACTCCTCAATCCTCAATCCTCAATCCTCAATCCTCAATCCTCAATCCTCAATTCTCAATCCTCATCCTTCAATCCTCAATACACAATCCTCAATCTTCAATCCACAATCCTCAATCCTCAATCTACAGACATCAAACATCAATATTCAACCCTCAGTCCTCGTCCTCGATCCACAACCCTCAATCCTCCATCCTGAATCTTCAATCATCAATATTCAATCCTCAATCCTCAATCTTCAATCCTCAATACTCAATCTTCAATCCTCAATCCTCAATCCTCAATCCTCAATCCTCAATCCTCAATCCTCAATCTTCAATCCTCAATACTCAATCTTCAATCCTCAATCCTCAATCCTCAATCCTCAATCCTCATTCTTCAATCCTCAATAGCCTATCCTCAATCTTCAATCCTCAATCTTCAATCCTCAATTCTCAATCCCCAATCCTCAATTCTCAGACCTCAGCCATCAATACACAACCCTCAGTCCTCGTCCTCAATCCACAACCCTCAATCCTCAATCCTCAATCCTCAATCTTCAATCATCAATATTCAATCTTCAATCCTCAATCCTCTATCCTCAAGCTTCAATCCTCAATCCTCAATGTTCAATCCTCAATACCCAATCCTCAATCTTCAGTCTTCAATACTCAATCCGCAATCCTCAATCCTCAATCTTCAATCCTCAATACTCAATCTTCAATCCTCAACCCTCAATCCTCAATCCTCAATCTTCAATCCTCAATCCTCATTCTTAATTCCTCAATACTCAATCTGCAATCTTCTATCCTCAATCCACAATCCTCAATCCTCATTCTTCAATCCTCAATACCAAATCCTCAATCTTCAATCCTCAATCCTCAATCCTCAATCCACAGACCTCAAACATCAATATTCAACCCTCAGTCCTCGTCCACAATCCACAAACCTCAATCCTCAATCCTGAATCTTCAATCATCAATATTCAATCTTCAATCCTCAATCCTCAATCCTCAATCCTCAATCCTCAATCCTCAATCCTCAATCCTCAATCTTCAATCCTCAATCCTCAATCCTCAATCCTCAATCCTCAATCCTCATTCTTCAATCCTCAATAGCCTATCCTCAATCTTCAATCCTCAATCTTCAATCCTCAATTCTCAATCCCCAATCCTCAATTCTCAGACCTCAGCCATCAATACACAACCCTCAGTCCTCGTCCTCAATCCACAACCCTCAATCCTCAATCCTCAATCCTCAATCTTCAATCATCAATATTCAATCTTCAATCCTCAATCCTCTATCCTCAAGCTTCAATCCTCAATCCTCAATGTTCAATCCTCAATACCCAATCCTCAATCTTCAGTCTTCAATACTCAATCCGCAATCCTCAATCCTCAATCTTCAATCCTCAATACTCAATCTTCAATCCTCAACCCTCAATCCTCAATCCTCAATCTTCAATCCTCAATCCTCATTCTTAATTCCTCAATACTCAATCTGCAATCTTCTATCCTCAATCCACAATCGTCAATCCTCATTCTTCAATCCTCAATACCAAATCCTCAATCTTCAATCCTCAATCCTCAATCCTCAATCCACAGACCTCAAACATCAATATTCAACCCTCAGTCCTCGTCCACAATCCACAAACCTCAATCCTCAATCCTGAATCTTCAATCATCAATATTCAATCTTCAATCCTCAATCCTCAATCCTCAATCCTCAATCCTCAATCCTCAATCCTCAATCCTCAATCTTCAATCCTCAATCCTCAATCCTCAATCCTCAATCCTCAATCTTCAATCCTCAAAACTCAGTCTTCAATCCTCAATCCTCAATCCTCAATCCTCAGTCCTCAATCCTCAACCCTCAATCCTCAATCCTCAGTCTTCAATCCTCAATACTAAATCTTCAATCCTCAATCCTCAATCCTCGATCCTCAATCCTGAATCTTCAATCATCAATATTCAATCTTCAATCCTCAATCCTCAATCCTCAATCCTCAATCCTCAATCCTCAATACTCAATCCTCAATCCTCAATCCTCAATCTTCAATCCTCAATACTAAATCTTCAATCCTCAATCCTCAATCCTCGATACTCAATATTCAATCATCAGTATTCAATCTTCAAACCTCAATCCTCAATCCTCTATACTCAATCCTCAATCCTCAATGTTCAATCCTCAATACCCAATCCTCAATCTTCAATCCTCAATCCTCAATCCTCAATCCTCAATCCTCAGTCCTCAACCCTCAATCCTCAATGCTCAACCATCAATCTTCAATCCTCAATACTCAATCTTCAATCGGCAATCCCTAATCCTCAATCCTCAGTCCTCAATCCTCAATCCTCAATCCTCAATCTTCAATCATCAATATTCAATCTTCAATACTCAATCGGCAATCCTCAAGCTTCAATCCTCAATCCTCAATGTTCAATCCTCAATACCCAATCCTCAATCTTCAGTCTTCAATACTCAATCCGCAATCCTCAATCCTCAATCTTCAATCCACAATACTCAATCTTCAATCCTCAATCCTCAATCCTCAATCCTCATTCTTCAATCCTCAATACCCAATCCTCAATCTTCAATCCTCAGTCCTCAATCCTCAATCCACAGACATCAAACATCAATATTCAACCCTCAGTCCTCGTCCTCAAACCACAACACGCAATCCTCAATCCTGAATCTTCAATCATCAATTTTCAATCTTCAATCCTGAATCCTCAATCCTCAATCCTCAATCCTCAATCCTCAATCTTCAATCCTCAATCCTCAATCCTCAATCCTCAATCCTCAATCTTCAATCCTCAATACTCAATCTTCAATCGGCAATCCCTAATCCTCAATCCTCAGTCCTCAATCCTCAATCCTCAATCCTCAATACCCAATCCTCAATCTTCAGTCCTCAATACTACATCCGCAATCCTCAATCCTCAATCTTCAATCCTCAATACTCAATCTTCAATCCTCAATCCTCAATCCTCAATCTTCAATCCTCAATCCTCAATCCTCAATCTTCAATCCTCAATACTCAATCTGCAACCTTCAATCCTCAATCCTCAATCCTCAATCCTCATTCTTCAATCCTCAATACCCAGTCCTCAATCTTCAATCCTCAATCCCCAATCCTCAATCCTCAATCCTCAATCCTCAATCCTCAATCCTCACTCTTCAATCCTCAATACTCAATCTTCAATCCTCAGTCCTCAATCCTCGACTCTCAATACTCAATAGAATATCCTGAACTCTCAGGGTTCAATACTCAATCCACAAAGTTCAATAATCAAATTTCAATACTCAAACATCAATTCTCAACACTCAATCCTCAACTCTCAGTACTCTCTCTTCAATCCTCCATCCTCAACCCTCACTCCTCAAGCGTCAATCCTCAATCCTCAATCCTCAACCCTCAATCCTCAGTCCTCAAACCTCAATCCCGAATCCTCAATCCTGAATCCTCAATCTTCAGCCCTCAGTCCTCAACAATCAATCGTCAATCCTCAATCCTCAATAGAATATCCTCAATTCACTGTATTTCAATACTCAATCCCCATTCTTCAATCTTCAAATTTCAATCCACAAACATCAATTCTCATCACTCAACCCTCAACACTCAGTCCTCAATCGTCAATCCTCAATCCTCAATCCTCAATCCCCAATCCCCAATCCTCAACCATCAATCCTGAATCCTCAATCCTCAATCCTCAATCCTCAATTTTCAATCCTCGATAGAATATCTTCAATTCTCAGTTTTCAATACTCTGTCCTCAATCTACAATCCTCAATCATCAATTCTCAATCCTCAATCCAAAATCCTCAATCCTCAATCCTCAATCCTCAGTTATCGATTCTCAATCCTCAATCCTCAATTCTCAATCCCCAATCGTCAATACTCAATCCTCAACCATCAATCCTCAATCCTCAATCCCCAATTCTCAATCCTCAATCGTCAATCCTCAAACCTGAACCTTCAATGCTCAACCCTTAATCCTCAATCCTCAATCCTCAATCCTCAATTTTCAATCCTCAATAGAATATGCCCAATTCTCAGTTTTCAATACTCAGTCCTCAATCTTCAATCGTCTGTCCTCAATCCTCAATCTTCAACCCTCAATCCTCAATCCTCAGTCCACGACACTCAACCTTCAATCCTCAATACTCAATCGACAATACTCAATCCTCAACAATCAATCCTCAATCCTCAATCCTCAATCCTCAATCCTCAGTAATCAATCCTCAATCCTCGATCCCCAATCCTCAATCCTCAAGCCTCAATCTTCAATCTTCAATCCTCAATACTCAATCTTCAGTCCTCAATCCTCAATCCTCGATCCTCAATCCTCAATCCTCAATCCTCAGTCCTCAATCCTCAATCCTCAATCCCCAATACTCAACCATCAATCCTCAATTCTCAATACTCAATGGAATATCCTGAATTCTCAGTATTCAATGCTCAAACCTCAACCCTCAACCCTCAGCCTTCATCCTCAATGCTCAATCCTCAAATCTCAATCCTCAATATTCAATCCTCAATACTCAATCTTCTATCCTGAATACTCAATCCTCAATCCTCAATCCTCAATCCTCAATCTGCAATCCTCAATCTTCAATCCTCAGTACTCAATCTTCAATCCTCAATCCACAATCCTCAAGCCTCAATCCTCAATCTTCAATCCTCAATCTTCAATCCTCTGTACTCAATCTTCAATCCTCAATCCTCAATCCCCAATCCTCAACCCTCATTCTTCATTCCTCAATACCCAATTCTCAATCTTCAATCCTCAATCCTCAATCCTCAATTCTCAATCCTCAATCCTCAATCCTCAGACCTCAAACATCAATACACAACCCTCAGTCCTCGTCCTCGGTCCACAACCATCAATCCTAAATCCTCAATCCTCAATCTTCAATCATCAATATTCAATCCTCAATACTCAATCGGCAATCCTCAAGCTTCAATCCTCAATCCTCAATGTTCAATCCTCTATACCCAATCCTCAATCTTCAGTCTTCAATACTCAATCCGCAATCCTCAATCCTCAATCTTCAATCCTCAATACTCAATCTTCAATCCTCAACCCTCAATCCTCAATCCTCAATCCTCAATCCTCATTCTTAATTCCTCAATACTCAATCTGCAATCTTCATTCGTCAATCCTCAATCCTCAATCCTCATTCTTCAATCCTCAATCCTCAATCCTCAATCCTCAATCCTCAATCTTCAATCCTCAAAACTCAGTCTTCAATCCTCAATCCTCAATCCTCAATCCTCAGTCCTCAAACCTCATTCTTAATTCCTCAATACTCAATCTGCAATCTTCATTCCTCAATCCTCAATAATCAATCCTCATTCTTCAATCCTCAATACCCAATCCTCAATCTTCAATCCTCAATCCTCAATCCTCAATCCACAGACCTCAAACATAAATATTCAACCCTCAGTTCTCGTCCTCAATCCACAACCCTCAATCCTCAATCCTGAATCTTCAATCATCAATATTCAATCTTCAATCCTCAATCCTCAATCCTCAATCCTCAATCTTCAATCCTCAAAACTCAGTCTTCAATCCTCAATCCTCAATCCTCAATCCTCAGTCCTCAATCCTCAATCCTCAATCATCAATCCTCAATCCTCGATCCTCAATCTTCAATCCTCAATACTCAATCTGCAATCCTCATTATTCAATCCTCAACACCCAATCCTCAATCTTCAATCCTCAATCCCCTATCCTCAATTCTCAATCCTCAATCCTCAATCCTCAATCCTCAGACCTCAAACATCAATACTCAACCCTCAGTCCTCGTCCTCAATCCACAACACCCAATCCTCGATCCTCAATATTCAATCATCAATATTCAATCTTCAATCCTCAATCCTCAATCCTCAATACTCAATCCTCAATCCTCAATGTTCAGTCCTCAATACCCAATCCTCAATCTTCAATCCTCAATCCTCAATCCTCAATCCTCAATCCGCATTCCTCAATCCTCAATCCTCAATACTCAACCATCAATCCTCAATTCTCAATACTCAATAGAATATCCTGAATTCTCAGGATTCAATACTCAAACCTCAGCCCTCAACCCTCAGCCCTCATCCTCAATCCTCAATCCTCAATCCTCAATCCTCAATATTCAATCCTCAATACTCAGTCTTCTATCCTCAATCCTCAATCCTCAATCCTCAATCCTCATTGCTCAGTCATCAATCCTCAATCTTCAATACTCAATCGTCAATCCTCAGTTCTCAATCCTCAATCCCCAGTCCACAATCTTCAATCCTCAATGCTCAATCCTCAATCCTCAGTCCTCAGTCCTCAATCCTCAATCCTCAATCCTCAAACCTCATTCCTCAACCGTTAGTCCTCGTCCTCAATCCTCAAACCTCAATCCTCAATCCTCAATCCTCAATCCTCAATCCTCAATACCCAATCCTCAATCTTCAATCCTCAACCCTCAATCCTCAATTCTCAATCCTCAATCCTCAATCCTCACACCTCAAACATCAATACTCAACCCTCAGTCCTCGTCCTCAATCCACAACCCTCAATCCTCAATCCTCAATCCTCAACCATCACTCCTCAATCCTCAATCCTCAATCCTCAATCCTCAATCCTCAATCCTCAATTCTCAATCCTCATCCTTCAATCCTCAATACACAATCCTCAATCTTCAATCCACAATCCTCAATACTCAATCTACAGACCTCAAACATCAATATTCAACCCTCAGTCCTCGTCCTCAATCCACAACCCTCAATCCTCCATCCTGAATCTTCAATCATCAATATTCAATCCTCAATCCTCAATCTTCAATCCTCAATACTCAATCTTCAATCCTCAATCCTCAATCCTCAATCCTCAACCCTCAATCCTCAATCCTCAATCTTCAATCCTCAATACTCAATCTTCAATCCTCAATCCTCAATCCTCAATCCTCAATCCACAGACCTCAAACATCAATATTCAACCCTCAGTCCTCGTCCACAATCCACAAACCTCAATCCTCAATCCTGAATCTTCAATCATCAATATTCAATCTTCAATCCTCAATCCTCAATCCTCAATCCTCAATCCTCAATCCTCTATCCTCAATCCTCAATCTTCAATCCTCAATCCTCAATCCTCAATCCTCAATCCTCAATCTTCAATCCTCGAAACTCAGTCTTCAATCCTCAATCCTCAATCCTCAATCCTCAGTCCTCAATCCTCAATCCTCAATCCTCAATCCTCAGTCTTCAATCCTCAATACTAAATCTTCAATCCTCAATCCTCAATCCTCAATCTTCAATCCTCGAAACTCAGTCTTCAATCCTCAATCCTCAATCCTCAATCCTCAGTCCTCAATAGAATATCCTCAATTCACTGTATTTCAATACTCAATCCCCATTCTTCAATCTTCAAATTTCAATCCACAAACATCAATTCTCATCACTCAACCCTCAACACTCAGTCCTCAATCGTCAATCCTCAATCCTCAATCCTCAATCTCCAATCCCCAATCCTCAACCATCAATCCTGAATCCTCAATCCTCAATCCTCAATCCTCAATTTTCAATCCTCGATAGAATATCTTCAATTCTCAGTTTTCAATACTCTGTCCTCAACCTACAATCCTCAATCATCAATTCTCAATCCTCAATACTCAATGGAATATCCTGAATTCTCAGAATTCAATGCTCAAACCTCAACCCTCAACCCTCAGCCTTCATCCTCAATGCTCAATCCTCAAATCTCAATCCTCAATATTCAATCCTCAATACTCAATCTTCTATCCTGAATACTCAATCCTCAATCCTCAATCCTCAATCCTCAATCTGCAATCCTCAATCTTCAATCCTCAATACTCAATCTTCAATCCTCAATCCTCAATCCTCAAGCCTCAATCCTCAATATTCAATCCTCAATCTTCAATCCTCAATACTCAATCTTCAATCCTCAATCCTCAATCCTCAATCCTCAATCCTCAACCCTCATTCTTCATTCCTCAATACCCAATTCTCAATCTTCAATCCTCAATCCTCAATCCTCAATTCTCAATCCTCAATCCTCAATCCTCAGACCTCAAACATCAATACACAACCCTCAGTCCTCGTCCTCGGTCCACAACCATCAATCCTAAATCCTCAATCCTCAATCTTCAATCATCAATATTCAATCTTCAATACTCAATCGGCAATCCTCAAGCTTCAATCCTCAATCCTCAATGTTCAATCCTCTATACCCAATCCTCAATCTTCAGTCTTCAATACTCAATCCGCAATCCTCAATCCTCAATCTTCAATCCTCAATACTCAATCTTCAATCCTCAACCCTCAATCCTCAATCCTCAATCCTCAATCCTCATTCTTAATTCCTCAATACTCAATCTGCAATCTTCATTCCTCAATCCTCAATCCTCAATCCTCATTCTTCAATCCTCAATACCCTATCCTCAATCTTCAATCCTCAATCCTCAATCCTCAATCCTCAATCCTCAATCTTCAATCCTCAAAACTCAGTCTTCAATCCTCAATCCTCAATCCTCAATCCTCAGTCCTCAAACCTCATTCTTAATTCCTCAATACTCAATCTGCAATCTTCATTCCTCAATCCTCAATAATCAATCCTCATTCTTCAATCCTCAATACCCAATCCTCAATCTTCAATCCTCAATCCTCAATCCTCAATCCACAGACCTCAAACATAAATATTCAACCCTCAGTTCTCGTCCTCAATCCACAACCCTCAATCCTCAATCCTGAATCTTCAATCATCAATATTCAATCTTCAATCCTCAATCCTCAATCCTCAATCCTCAATCTTCAATCCTCAAAACTCAGTCTTCAATCCTCAATCCTCAATCCTCAATCCTCAGTCCTCAATCCTCAATCCTCAATCATCAATCCTCAATCCTCGATCCTCAATCTTCAATCCTCAATACTCAATCTGCAATCCTCATTCTTCAATCCTCAACACCCAATCCTCAATCTTCAATCCTCAATCCCCTATCCTCAATTCTCAATCCTCAATCCTCAATCCTCAATCCTCAGACCTCAAACATCAATACTCAACCCTCAGTCATCGTCCTCAATCCACAACCCCCAATCCTCGATCCTCAATATTCAATCATCAATATTCAATCTTCAATCCTCAATCCTCAATCCTCAATACTCAATCCTCAATCCTCAATGTTCAATCCTCAATACCCAATCCTCAATCTTCAATCCTCAATCCTCAATCCTCAATCCTCAATCCGCATTCCTCAATCCTCAATCCTCAATACTCAACCATCAATCCTCAATTCTCAATACTCAATAGAATATCCTGAATTCTCAGGATTCAATACTCAAACCTCAGCCCTCAACCCTCAGCCCTCATCCTCAATCCTCAATCCTCAATCCTCAATCCTCAATATTCAATCCTCAATACTCAGTCTTCTATCCTCAATCCTCAATCCTCAATCCTCAATCCTCAATGCTCAGTCATCAATCCTCAATCTTCAATACACAATCGTCAATCCTCAGTCCTCAATCCTCAATCCCCAGTCCACAATCTTCAATCCTCAATGCTCAGTCCTCAATCCTCAGTCCTCAGTCCTCAATCCTCAATCCTCAATCCTCAATCTTCAATCCTCAATACTAAATCTTCAATCCTCAATCCTCAATCCTCGATCCTCAATATTCAATCATCAATATTCAATCTTCAAACCTCCATCCTCAATCCTCTATACTCAATCCTCAATCCTCAATGTTCAATCCTCAATACCCAATCCTCAATCTTCAATCCTCAATCCTCAATCCTCAATCCTCAATCCTCAGTCCTCAACCCTCAATCCTCAATGCTCAACCATCAATCCTCAATTCTCAATGCTCAATAGAATATCCTCAATGCTCAGTCATCAATCCTCAATCTTCAATACCTAAACGTCAATCCTCAGTCCTCAATCCTCAATCCTCAATCTTCGTTCCTCAAACCTCAATCCTCAACCCTCAGTCCTCATCCTCAATTCTCAATCCTCAATCCTCAATCCTCAATCCTCAATCTTCAATCCTCAATAATCAATCTCCAATCTTAGATCCTCAATCCCCAATCCTCAATCCTTAATCCTCAATGTTCAATCCTCAATCCCCAGTCCTCAATCTTCAATCCTCAATGCTCCATCCTCAATCCTCAATCCTCAGTCCTCAGTGCTCAATCCTTAATCCTCAATCCTCAATCTTCAATCCTCAATCTTCAATCCTCAATACTCAATCTTCAATCCTCAATCCTCAATCCTCAACACTCAATCCTCAATCCTCAATCTTCAATCCTCAACCTTCAATCCTCAATACTCAATCTTCAATCCTCAATCCTCAATCCTCAATCCTCAATCCTCATTCTTCATTCCTCAATACCCAATTCTCAATCTTCAATCCTCAATGCTCAATCTTCAATCCTCAATCCTCAGACCTCAAACATCAATACACAACCCTCAGTCCTCGTCCTCAGTCCACAACCATCAATCCTAAATCCTCAATCCTCAATCTTCAATCATCAATATTCAATCTTCAATACTCAATCGGCAATCCTCAAGCTTCAATCCTCAATCCTCAATGTTCAATCCTCAATACCCAATCCTCAATCTTCAGTCTTCAATACTCAATCCGCAATCCTCAATCCTCAATCTTCAATCCTCAATACTCAATCTTCAACCCTCAACCCTCAATCCTCAATCCTCAATCCTCAATCCTCATTCTTAATTCCTCAATACTCAATCTGCAATCTTCATTCCTCAATCCTCAATCCTCAATCCTCATTCTTCAATCCTCAATACCCTATCCTCAATCTTCAATCCTCAATCCTCAATCCTCAATCCTCAATCCTCAATCTTCAATCCTCAAAACTCAGTCCTCAATCCTCAATCCTCAATCCTCAGTCCTCAAACCTCAATCCTCAAACCTCAGTCCTCATCCTCAATTCTCAATTCTCAATTCTCAATTCTCAATCCTCAATCCTCAATCGTCAATCTTCAATCCTCAATAATCATTTTTCAATCCTAGATACTCAATCCCCAATCCTCAATCCTTAATCCTCAACCTTCAATCCTCAATCCCCAGTTCTCAACCTTCAAACCTCAATGCTCCATCCCCAATCCTCAATCCTCAGTCCTCTGTCCTCAATCCTCAATCCTCAAACCTCCATCCTCAACCGTCAGTCCTCGTCCTCAACCCTCAACCCACAATCCTCAATCCTCAATCCTCAACCCTCAATCCTCAATCCTCAATCTTCAATCCTCAATCTTCAATCCTCAATACTCAATCTTCAATCCTCAATCCTCAATCCTCAATCCTCAATCCTCATTCTTCATTCCTCAATACCCAATTCTCAATCTTCAATCCTCAATACTCAACCTTCAATCCTCAATCCTCAATCCTCAATCCTCAATCCTCAATCCTCATTCTGCAATCCTCAATCTTCAATCCTCAATACTCAATCTTCAATCCTCAATCCTCAATCCTCAAGCCTCAATCCTCAATCTTCAATCCTCAATCTTCAATCCTCAATACTCAATACTCAATCCTCAATCCTCAATCTTCAATCCTCAATACTCAACCTGCAATCCTCATTCTTCAATCCTCAACACCCAATCCTCAATCTTCAACCCTCAATCCCCTATGCTCAATTCTCAATCCTCAATCCTCAATCCTCAATCCTCAGACCTCAAACATCAATACTCAACCCTCAGTCCTCGTCCTCAATCCACAACCCCCAATCCTCGATCCTCAATATTCAATCATCAATATTCAATCTTCAATCCTCAATCCTCAATCCTCAATACTCAATCCTCAATCCTCAATGTTCAATCCTCAATACCCAATCCTCAATCTTCAATCCTCAATCCTCAATCCTCAATCCTCAATCCTCATTCCTCAATCCTCAATCCTCAATACTCAACCATCAATCCTCAATTCTCAATACTCAATAGAATATCCTGAATTCTCAGGATTCAATACTCAAACCTCAGCCCTCAATCCTCATCCCTCATCCTCAATCCTCAATCCTCAATCCTCAATCCTCAATATTCAATCCTCAATACTCAATCTTCTATCCTCAATCCTCAATCCTCAATCCTCAATCCTCAATCTTCAATACTCAATCGTCAATCCTCAGTCCTCAATCCTCAATCCCCAGTCCACAATCTTCAATCCTCAATGCTCAATCCTCAATCCTCAGTCCTCAGTCCTCAATCCTCAATCCTCAATCCTCAAACCTCAATCCTCAACCGTTAGTCCTCGTCCTCAATCCTCAAACCTCAATCCTCAATCCTCAATCCTCAATCCTCAATCCTCAATACCCAATCCTCAATCTTCAATCCTCAATCCTCAATCCTCAATTCTCAATCCTCAATCCTCAATCCTCAGACCTCAAACATCAATACTCAACCCTCAGTCCTCGTCCTCAACCCTCAACCCACAATCCTCAATCCTCAATCCTCAATCCTCAATCCTCAATCCTCAATCTTCAATCCTCAATCTTCAATCCTCAATACTCAATCTTCAATCCTCAATCCTCAATCCTCAATCCTCAATCCTCATTCTTCATTCCTCAGTACCCAATTGTCAATCTTCAATCCTCAATACTCAATCTTCAATCCTCAATCCTCAATCCTCAATCCTCAATCCTCAATACTCAATCTGCAATCCTCAACCTTCAATCCTCAATACTCAATCTTCAATCCTCAATCCTCAATCCTCAAGCCTCAATCCTCAATCTTCAATCCTCAATCTTCAATCCTCAATACTCAGTCTTCAATCCTCAATCCTCAATCCTCAATCCTCAATCCTCATTCTTCATTCCTCAATACCCAATCCTCAATCTTCAATCCTCAATCCTCAATCCTCAATTCTCAATCCTCAACCCTCAATCCTCAGACCTCAAACATCAATACCCAACCCTCAGTCCTCGTCCTCAATCCACAACCCTGAATCCTCAATCCTCAATCCTCAATGTTCAATCATCAATATTCAATCATCAGTCCTCAATCCTCAATCCTCAATCCTCAATCCTCTATCCTCAATGTTCAATCCTCAATACCCAATCCTCAATCTTCAGTCCTCAATACTCCATCAGCAATCTTCAATCCTCAATCTTCAGCCCTCAATACTCAGTCCTCAAACCTCAATCCCGAATCCTCAATACTGAATCCTCAATCTTCAATCCTCAATCCCCAGTTCTCAACCTTCAAACCTCAATGCTCCATCCCCAATCCTCAATCCTCAGTCCTCTGTCCTCAATCCTCAATCCTCAAACCTCCATCCTCAACCGTCAGTCCTCGTCCTCAACCCTCAACCCACAATCCTCAATCCTCAATCCTCAACCCTCAATCCTCAATCCTCAATCTTCAATCCTCAATCTTCAATCCTCAATACTCAATCTTCAATCCTCAATCCTCAATCCTCAATCCTCAATCCTCATTCTTCATTCCTCAATACCCAATTCTCAATCTTCAATCCTCAATACTCAACCTTCAATCCTCAATCCTCAATCCTCAATCCTCAATCCTCAATCCTCATTCTGCAATCCTCAATCTTCAATCCTCAATACTCAATCTTCAATCCTCAATCCTCAGTCCTCAAGCCTCAATCCTCAATCTTCAATCCTCAATCTTCAATCCTCAATACTCAATCCTCAATCCTCAATCTTCAATCCTCAATACTCAACCTGCAATCCTCATTCTTCAATCCTCAACACCCAATCCTCAATCTTCAACCCTCAATCCCCTATGCTCAATTCTCAATCCTCAATCCTCAATCCTCAATCCTCAGACCTCAAACATCAATACTCAACCCTCAGTCCTCGTCCTCAATCCACAACCCCCAATCCTCGATCCTCAATATTCAATCATCAATATTCAATCTTCAATCCTCAATCCTCAATCCTCAATACTCAATCCTCAATCCTCAATGTTCAATCCTCAATACCCAATCCTCAATCTTCAATCCTCAATCCTCAATCCTCAATCCTCAATCCTCATTCCTCAATCCTCAATCCTCAATACTCAACCATCAATCCTCAATTCTCAATACTCAATAGAATATCCTGAATTCTCAGGATTCAATACTCAAACCTCAGCCCTCAATCCTCATCCCTCATCCTCAATCCTCAATCCTCAATCCTCAATCCTCAATATTCAATCCTCAATACTCAATCTTCTATCCTCAATCCTCAATCCTCAATCCTCAATCCTCAATCTTCAATACTCAATCGTCAATCCTCAGTCCTCAATCCTCAATCCCCAGTCCACAATCTTCAATCCTCAATGCTCAATCCTCAATCCTCAGTCCTCAGTCCTCAATCCTCAATCCTCAATCCTCAAACCTCAATCCTCAACCGTTAGTCCTCGTCCTCAATCCTCAAACCTCAATCCTCAATCCTCAATCCTCAATCCTCAATCCTCAATACCCAATCCTCAATCTTCAATCCTCAATCCTCAATCCTCAATTCTCAATCCTCAATCCTCAATCCTCAGACCTCAAACATCAATACTCAACCCTCAGTCCTCGTCCTCAATCCACAACCCTCAATCCTCAATCCTCAATCCTCAACCATCACTCCTCAATCCTCAATCCTCAATCCTCAATCCTCAATCTTCAATCCTCAATACTCAATCTTCAATCCTCAATCCTCAATCCTCAATCCTCAATCCTCATTCTTCAATCCTCAAAAGCCTATCCTCAATCTACAATCCTCAATCTTCAATCCTCAATTCTCAATCCTCAATCCTCAATCCTCAGACCTCAAACATCAATACACAACCCTCAGTCCTCGTCCTCAATCCACAACACTCAATCCTCAATCCTCAATCCTCAATCTTCTATCATCAATATTCAATCTTCAATCCTCAATCCACTATCCTCAAGCTTCAATCCTCAATCCTCAATGTTCAATCCTCCATACCCAATCCTCAATCTTCAGTCTTCAATACTCAATCCGCAATCCTCAATACTCAATCTTCAATCCTCAATACTCAATCTTCAATCCTCAACCCTCAATCCTCAATCCTCAATCTTCAATCCTCAATCCTCATTCTTAATTCCTCAATACTCAATCTGCAATCTTCTATACTCAATCCTCAATCCTCAATCCTCATTCTTCAATCCTCAATACCAAATCCTCAATCTTCGATCCTCAATCCTCAATCCACAGACCTCAAACATCAATATTCAACCCTCAGTCCTCGTCCACAATCCACAAACCTCAATCCTCAATCCTGAATCTTCAATCATCAATATTCAATCTTCAATCCTCAATCCTCAACCCTCAATCCTCAATCCTCAATCCTCAGTAATCAATCCTCAATCCTCAATAGAATATACCCAATTCTCAGTTTTCAATGCTCAGTCCTCAATCTTCAATCGTCAGTCATCAATTCTCAATCTTCTATCCTCAGTCCTCAATCCTCAGTCCTCAATCCTCAATCCTCAGTCCTCAGTCCTCAAACCTCGATCCTCAATCCTCAATCCTCAATCATCAATCCTCAATCCTCAATCCTCAACCATCAATCCTCAATCTTCAGTACTCAATACTCAATCTTCAATCCTCAATTCTCAATCCCCGACTCTCAATACTCAATAGAATATCCCGAATTCTCATGGTTCAATACTCAATCCACAATGTTGAATAATCAAATTTCAATACTCAAACATCAATTCTCAACACTCAATCCTCAACTCTCAGTCCTCTCTCTTCAATCCTCCATCCTCAACCCTCAATCCTCAAGCGTGAATCCTCAATCCTCAATCCTCAAACCTCAATCCTCAGTCCTCAAACCTCAATCCCGAATCCTCAATCCTGAATCCTCAATTCTCAATCCTCAACCCTCAATCCTCAGACCTCAAACATCAATACTCAACCCTCAGTCCTCGTCCTCAATCCACAACCCTGAATCCTCAATCCTCAATCCTCAATGTTCAATCATCAATATTCAATCTTCAGTCCTCAATCCTCAATCCTCAAGCCTCAATCCTCTATCCTCAATGTACAATCCTCAATACCCAATCCTCAATCTTCAGTCCTCAATACTCCATCAGCAATCCTCAATCCTCAATCTTCAGCCCTCAATCCTCAGTCCTCAAACCTCAATCCCGAATCCTCAATACTGAATCCTCAATCTTCAGCCCTCAGTCCTCAACATTCAATCGTCAATCCTCAATTCTCAATAGAATATCCTCAATTCACTGTATTTCAATACTCAATCCCCATTCTTCAATCTTCAAATTTCAATCCACAAACATCAATTCTCATCACTCAACCCTCAACACTCAGTCCTCAATCGTCAATCCTCAATCCTCAATCCTCAATCTTCAATCCTCAATCCTCAATCCTCAATCCTCAATCCTCAATATTCAACACACAACCCTCAAACATCAATCCTCAATAGTCAGCCATCAATCCTCAATTCTCAACCCTCAATAGAATATCCTGAATTCTCATGGTTCAGTACTCAATCCACAATATTCAATAATCAAACCTCAACCCGCAAACATCAATTCTCAATCTTCAATACTCTATACTGAATCTTCAATCCTCCATCCTCAATCCTCAATCCTCAATCCTCAATCCTGAATCTTCAATCCTCAGTCCTCAATCCTCAATCTTCAATCCTCAGTCCTCAATCCTCAGTCCTCAATCCTCAATCCTCAGTCCTCAGTCCTCAAACCTCGATCCTCAATCCTCAATCCTCAATCATCAATCCTCAGTCCTCAATCCTCAACCATCAATCCTCAATCTTCAGTACTCAATCCACAATACTCAATCCTCAATCCTCAATCCTCAATCATCAATCCTCAATCCTCAGTCCTCAATCCTCAATCTTCAATCCTCAATACTCAATCTGCAATCTTCAATCCTCAACCCTCAATCCACAATCCTCAATCTTCAATCCTGAATACCCAATCCTCAATCTTCAATCCTCAATCCTCAATCCTCAATTCTCAATCCTCAATCCTCAATCCTCGGACCTCAAACATCAATACTCAACCCTCAGTCCTCGTCCTCAATCCACAACCCTCAATCCTCAATCCTCTATCCTCAATGTTCAATCATCAATATTCAATCTTCAGTCCTCAATCCTCAATCCTCAAGCCTCAATCCTCTATCCTCAATGTTCAATCCTCAATACCCGATCCTCAATCTTCAGTCCTCAATACTCCATCCGCAATCCTCAATCCTCAATCTTCAATCCTCAATACTCAATCTTCGATCCTCCATCCTCAATTCTCAATCCTCAATCCTCAATCCACAATCCTCAATCTTCAATCCTCTATACTCAATCTGCAATCTTCAATCCTCAATCCTCAATCCTCAATCCTCACTCTTCAATCCTCAATACCCAATCCTCAATCTTCAATCCTCAATCCTCAATCCTCAATCCTCAATCCTCAATCTTCAATCCTCAATACTCAATCTTCAATCCTCAATCCTCAATCCTCAATTCTCAATCCTCAATCGTCAATCCTCAATCCTCAACCATCAATCCTCAATCCTCAATCCCCAAATCCTCAATCCTCAATCGTCAATCCTCAAACCTCAAACTTCAATCCTCAACCCTTAATCCTCAATCCTCAATCCTCAATCCTCAATCTTCAATCCTCAATAGAATATACCCAATTCTCAGTTTTCAATACTCATCCTCAATCTTCAATCGTCAGTCCTCAATCCTCAATCTTCAACCCTCAATCCTCAATCCTCAGTCCACGACACTCAATCTTCAATCCTCAATACTCAATCGTCAATACTCAATCCTCAACAATCAATTCTCAATCCTCACTCCTCAATCCTCAATCCTCAATCCTCAATTCTCAGTAATCAATCCTCAATCCTCGATCCTCAATCCTCAGACATCAATTCTCGATCCTCAATATTCAATCCTCAATCCTCAGTCCTCAAGCCTCAATCCTCAATCCTCAATACTCAATCTTAATTCCTCAATACTCAATCTGCAATCTTCAATCCTCATTCCTCAATCCTCAATCCTCATTCTTCAATCCTCAATACCCAATCCTCAATCTTCAATCCTCAGTCCTCAATCCTCAATCCACAGACATCAAACATCAATATTCAACCCTCAGTCCTCGTCCTCAAACCACAACACTCAATCCTCAATCCTGAATCTTCAATCATCAATATTCAATCTTCAATCCCGAATCCTCAATCCCCAATCCTCAATCCTCAATCCTCAATATTCAATTCTCAATCCTCAATCCTCAATTCTCAATCCTCAATCTTCAATCCTCAATACTCAATCTTCAATCGGCAATCCTCAATCCTCAATCCTCAGTCCTCAATCCTCAAACCTCAATCCTCAATACCCAATCCTCAATCATCAGTCCTCAATACTACATCCGCAATCCACAATCCTCTATCTTCAATCCTCAATACTCAATCTTCAATCCTCAATCCTCAATCCTCAATCTTCAATCCTCAATCCTCAATCCTCAATCTTCAATCCTCAATACTCAATCTGCAACCTTCAATCCTCAATCCTCAATCCCCAATCCTCATTCTTCAATCCTCAATCCCCAATCCTCAATCTTCAATCCTCAATCCTCGATTCTCAATCTTCAATACTCAATCTTCAATCCTCAATACTCAATCTTCAATCCTCAATCCTCAATCCTCGATCCTCAATCCTCAATTTTCAATACTCAATAGAAAATCCTGAACTCTCATGGTTCAATACTCAATCCACAAAGTTCAATAATCAAATTTCAATACTCAAACATCAATTCTCAACACTCAATCCTCAACTCTCAGTGCTTTCTCTTCAATCCTCCATCCTCAACCCTCAATCCTCAATCCTCAATCCTCAATCCTCAATTTTCAATCCTCAATCCTCAATCCTCAATCCTCAATCCTCACTCTTCAATCCTCAATAATCAATCTTCAATCCTCAATCCTCAATCCTCGACTCTCAATACTCAATAGAATATCCTGAATTCTCATGGTTCAATACTCAATCCACAATGTTGAATAATCAAATTTCAATACTCAAACATCAATTCTCAACACTCAATCCTCAACTCTCAGTCCTCTCTCTTCAATCCTCCATCCACAACCCTCAATCCTCAAGCGTCAATCCTCAATCCTCAACCCTCAACCCTCAATCCTCAGTCCTCAAACCTCAATCCCGAATCCTCAATCCTGAATCCTCAATCTTCAGCACTCAGTCCTCAACAATCAATCGTCAATCCTCAATCCTCAATAGAATATCCTCAATTCACTGTATTTCAATACTCAATCCCCATTCTTCAATCTTCAAATTTCAATCCACAAACATCAATTCTCATCACTCAACCCTCAACACTCAGTCCTCAATCGTCAATCCTCAATCCTCAATCCTCAATCTTCAATCCCCAATCCTCAACCATCAATCCTGAATCCTCAATCCTCAATCCTCAATCCTCAATTTTCAATCCTCGATAGAATATCTTCAATTCTCAGTTTTCAATACTCTGTCCTCAATCTACAATCCTCAATCATCAATTCTCAATCCTCAATCCGCAATCCTCAATCCTCAATCCTCAATCCTCAATCATCGATTCTCAATCCTCAATCCTCAATTCTCAATCCTCAATCGTCAATACTCAATCCTCAACCATCAATCCTCAATCCTCAATCCCCAATTCTCAATCCTCAATCGTCAATCCTCAAACCTCAACCTTCAATTCTCAACCCTTAATCCTCAATCCTCAATCCTCAATCCTCAATTTTCAATCCTCAATAGAATATGCCCAATTCTCAGTTTTCAATACTCAGTCCTCAATCTTCAATCGTCAGTCCTCAATCCTCAATCTTCAACCCTCAATCCTCAATCCTCAGTCGACGACACTCAACCTTCAATCCTCAATACTCAATCGTCAATACTCAATCCTCAACAATCAATCCTCAGTCCTCAATCCTCAATCCTCAATCCTCAGTAATCAATCCTCAGTCCTCAATCCTCAATCCTCAATCACCAATACTCAACCATCAATCCTCGATTCTCATTACTCAATGGAATATCCTGAATTCTCAGAATTCAATGCTCAAACCTCAACCCTCAACCCTCAGCCTTCATCCTCAATCCTCAATCCTCAAATCTCAATCCTCAATATTCAATCCTCAATACTCAATCCTCAATCCTCAATCCTCATTCTTCATTCCTCAATACCCAATTCTCAATCTTCAATCCTCAATCCTCAATCCTCAATTCTCAATCCTCAATCCTCAATCCTCAGACCTCAAACATCAATACACAACCCTCAGTCCTCGTCCTCAGTCCACAACCATCAATCCTAAATCCTCAATCCTCAATCTTCAATCATCAATATTCAATCTTCAATACTCAATCGGCAATCCTCAAGCTTCAATCCTCAATCCTCAATGTTCAATCCTCAATACCCAATCGTCAATCTTCAGTCTTCAATACTCAATCCGCAATCCTCAATCCTCAATCTTCAATCCTCAATACTCAATCTTCAATCCTCAATCCTCAATCCTCAATCCTCATTCTTCAATCCTCAATACCCAATCCTCAATCTTCAATCCTCAGTCCTCAATCCTCAATCCACAGACATCAAACATCAATATTCAACCCTCAGTCCTCGTCCTCAAACCACAACACTCAATCCTCAATCCTGAATCTTCAATCATCAATTTTCAATCTTCAATCCTGAGTCCTCAATCCTCAATCCTCAATCCTCAATCCTCAATCTTCAATTCTCAATCCTCAATCCTCAATCCTCAATCCTCAATCTTCAATCCTCAATACTCAATCTTCAATCGGCAATCCCTAATCCTCAATCCTCAGTCCTCAATCCTCTATCCTCAATCCTCAATACCCAATCCTCAATCTTCAGTCCTCAATACTACATCCGCAATCCTCAATCCTCAATCTTCAATCCTCAATACTCAATCTTCAATCCTCAATCCTCAATCCTCAATCTTCAATCCTCAATGCTCAATCCTCAATCTTCAATCCTCAATACTCAATCTGCAACCTTCAATCCTCAATCCTCAATCCTCAATCCTCATTCTTCAATCCTCAATACCCAATCCTCAATCTTCAATCCTCAATCCCCAATCCTCAATCCTCAATCCTCAATCCTCAATCCTCAATCCTCACTCTTCAATCCTCAATACTCAATCTTCAATCCTCAATCCTCAATCCTCGACTCTCAATACTCAATAGAATATCCTGAACTCTCAGGGTTCAATACTCAATCCACAAAGTTCAATAATCAAATTTCAATACTCAAACATCAATTCTCAACACTCAATCCTCAACTCTCAGTACTCTCTCTTCAATCCTCCATCCTCAACCCTCAATCCTCAAGCGTCAATCCTCAATCCTCAATCCTCAACCCTCAATCCTCAGTCCTCAAACCTCAATCCCGAATCCTCAATCCTGAATCCTCAATCTTCAGCCCTCAGTCCTCAACAATCAATCGTCAATCCTCAATCCTCAATAGAATATCCTCAATTCACTGTATTTCAATACTCAATCCCCATTCTTCAATCTTCAAATTTCAATCCACAAACATCAATTCTCATCACTCAACCCTCAACACTCAGTCCTCAATCGTCAATCCTCAATCCTCAACCCTGAATCTTCAATCCCCAATCCTCAACCATCAATCCTGAATCCTCAATCCTCAATCCTCAATCCTCAATTTTCAATCCTCGATAGAATATCTTCAATTCTCAGTTTTCAATACTCTGTCCTCAATCTACAATCCTCAATCATCAATCCTCAATCCTCAATCCGCAATCCTCAATCCTCAATCCTCAATCCTCAGTTATCGATTCTCAATCCTCAATCCTCAATTCTCAATCCTCAATCGTCAATACTCAATCCTCAACCATCAATCCTCAATCCTCAATCCCCAATTCTCAATCCTCAATCGTCAATCCTCAAACCTGAACCTTCAATCCTCAACCCTTAATCCTCAATCCTCAATCCTCAATCCTCAATTTTCAATCCTCAATAGAATATGCCCAATTCTCAGTTTTCAATACGCAGTCCTCAATCTTCAATCGTCTGTCCTCAATCCTCAATCTTCAACCCTCAATCCTCAATCCTCAGTCCACGACACTCAACCATCAATCCTCAATACTCAATCGTCAATACTCAATCCTCAACAATCAATCCTCAATCCTCAATCCTCAATCCTCAATCCTCAATCCTCAGTAATCAATCCTCAATCCTCGATCCTCAATCCTCAAGCCTCAATCCTCAATCTTCAATCCTCAATACTCAATCTTCAATCCTCAATCCTCAATCCTCAAGCCTCAATCCTCAATCATCAATCCTCAATCTTCAATCCTCAATACTCAATCTTCAATCCTCAATCCTCAATCCTCAATCCTCAACCCTCATTCTTCGTTCCTCAATACCCAATTCTCAATCTTCAATCCTCAATCCTCAATCCTCAATTCTCAATCCTCAATCCTCAATCCTCAGACCTCAAACATCAATACACAACCCTCAGTCCTCGTCCTCAGTCCACAACCATCAATCCTAAATCCTCAATCCTCAATCTTCAATCATCAATATTCAATCTTCAATACTCAATCGGCAATCCTCAGGCTTCAATCCTCAATCCTCAATGTTCAATCCTCTATACCCAGTCCTCAATCTTCAGTCTTCAATACTCAATCCGCAATCCTCAATCCTCAATCTTCAATCCTCAATACTCAATCTTCAATCCTCAACCCTCAATCCTCAATCCTCAATCCTCAATCCTCATTCTTAATTCCTCAATACTCAATCTGCAATCTTCATTCCTCAATCCTCAATCCTCAATCCTCATTCTTCAATCCTCAATACCCTATCCTCAATCTTCAATCCTCAATCCTCAATCCTCAATCCTCAATCCTCAATCTTCAATCCTCAAAACTCAGTCTTCAATCCTCAATCCTCAATCCTCAATCCTCAGTCCTCAAACCTCATTCTTAATTCCTCAATACTCAATCGGCAATCTTCATTCCTCAATCCTCAATAATCAATCCTCATTCTTCAATCCTCAATCCTCGATCCTCAATCTTCAATCCTCAATACTCAATCTACAATCCTCATTCTTCAATCCTCAACACCCAATCCTCAATCTTCAATCCTCAATCCCCTATCCTCAATTCTCAATCCTCAATCCTCAATCCTCAATCCTCAGACCTCAAACATCAATACTCAACCCTCAGTCCTCGTCCTCAATCCACAACCCCCAATCCTCGATCCTCAATATTCAATCATCAATATTCAATCTTCAATCCTCAATCCTCAATCCTCAATACTCAATCCTCAATCCTCAATGTTCAATCCTCAATACCCAATCCTCAATCTTCAATCCTCAATCCTCAATCCTCAATACTCAATCTTCAATCCTCAATCCTCAATCCTCAATCCTCAATCCTCATTCTTCAATCCTCAATAGCCTATCCTCAATCTTCAATCCTCAATCTTCAATCCTCAATTCTCAATCCTCAATCCTCAATCCTCAGACCTCAGCCATCAATACACAACCCTCAGTCCTCGTCCTCAATCCACAACCCTCAATCCTCAATCCTCAATCCTCAATCTTCAATCATCAATATTCAATCTTCAATCCTCAATCCTCTATCCTCAAGCTTCAATCCTCAATCCTCAATGTTCAATCCTCAATACCCAATCCTCAATCTTCAGTCTTCAGTACTCAATCCGCAATCCTCAATCCTCAATCTTCAATCCTCAATACTCAATCTTCAATCCTCAACCCTCAATCCTCAATCCTCAATCTTCAATCCTCAATCCTCATTCTTAATTCCTCAATACTCAATCTGCAATCTTCTATCCTCAATCCTCAATCCTCAATCCTCATTCTTCAATCCTCAATACCAAATCCTCAATCGTCAATCCTCAATCCTCAATCCTCAATCCACAGACCTCAAACATCAATATTCAACCCTCAGTCCTCGTCCACAATCCACCAACCTCAATCCTCAATCCTGAATCTTCAATCATCAATATTCAATCTTCAATCCTCAATCCTCAATCCTCAATCCTCAATCCTCAATCCTCAATCCTCAATCTTCAATCCTCAATCCTCAATCCTCAATCCTCAATCCTCAATCCTCAATCCTCAAAACTCAGTCTTCAATCCTCAATCCTCAATCCTCAATCCTCAGACCTCAATCCTCAATCCTCAATCCTCAATCCTCAATCCTCAATCGTCAAGCCTCAATCTTTAATCCTCAATCCTCAATTCTCAATTCTCAATTCTCAACTCTCAATCCTCAATCCTCAATCGTCAATCTTCAATCCTCAATAATCATTTTTCAATCCTAGATACTCAATCCCCAATCCTCAATCCTTAATCCTCAACCTTCAATCCTGAATCCCCAGTCCTCAATCTTCAATCCTCAATCTTCAATCCTCAATCCTCAATCCTCAATCCTCAATCCGCATTCCTCAATCCTCAATCCTCAATACTCAACCATCAATCCTCAATTCTCAATACTCAATAGAATATCCTGAATTCTCAGGATTCAATACTCAAACCTCAGCCCTCAACCATCAGCCCTCATCCTCAATCCTCAATCCTCAATCCTCAATCCTCAATATTCAATCCTCAATACTCAGTGTTGTATCCTCAATCCTCAATACTCAATCCTCAATCCTCAATGCTCAGTCATCAATCCTCAATCTTCAATACTCAATCGTCAAACCTCAGTCCTCAATCCTCAATCCCCAGTCCACAATCTTCAATCCTCAATGCTCAATCCTCAATCCTCAGTCCTCAGTCCTCAATCCTCAATCCTCAATCCTCAAACCTCAATCCTCAACCGTTAGTCCTCGTCCTCAATCCTCAAACCTCAATCCTCAATCCTCAATCCTCAATCCTCAATCCTCAATACCCAATCCTCAATCTTCAATCCTCAATCCTCAATCCTCAATTCTCAATCCTCAATCCTCAATCCTCAGACCTCAAACATCAATACTCAACCCTCAGTCCTCGTCCTCAATCCACAACCCTCAATCCTCAATCCTCAATCCTCAACCATCACTCCTCAATCCTCAATCCTCAATCCTCAATCCTCAATCCTCAATCCTCAATCCTCAATTCTCAATCCTCATTCTTCAATCCTCAATACACAATCCTCAATCTTCAATCCACAATCCTCAATCCTCAATCTACGGACATCAAACATCAATATTCAACCCTCAGTCCTCGTCCTCAATCCACAACCCTCAATCCTCAATCCTGAATCTTCAATCATCAATATTCAACACTCAATCCTCAATCTTCAATCCTCAATACTCAATCTTCAATCCTCAATCCTCAATCCTCAATCCTCAATCCTCAATCCTCAATCCTCAATCTTCAATCCTCAATACTCAATCTTCAATCCTCAATCCTCAATCCTCAATCCTCAATCCTCATTCTTCAATCCTCAATAGCCTATCCTCAATCTTCAATCCTCAATCTTCAATCCTCAATTCTCAATCCTCAATCCTCAATCCTCAGACCTCAGCCATCAATACACATCCCTCAGTCCTCGTCCTCAATCCACAACCCTCAATCCTCAATCCTCAATCCTCAACCTTCAATCATCAATATTCAATCTTCAATCCTCAATCCTCTATCCTCAAGCTTCAATCCTCAATCCCCAATGTTCAATCCTCAATACCCAATCCTCAATCTTCAGTCTTCAATACTCAATCCGCAATCCTCAATCCTCAATCTTCAATCCTCAATACTCAATCTTCAATCCTCAACCCTCAATCCTCAATCCTCAGTCTTCAATCCTCAATCCTCATTCTTAATTCCTCAATACTCAATCTGCAATCTTCTATCCTCAATCCTCAATCCTCAATCCTCATTCTTCAATCCTCAATACCAAATCCTCAATCGTCAATCCTCAATCCTCAATCCTCAATCCACAGACCTCAAACATCAATATTCAACCCTCAGTCCTCGTCCACAATCCACAAACCTCAATCCTCAATCCTGAATCTTCAATCATCAATATTCAATCTTCAATCCTCAATCCTCAATCCTCAATCCTCAATCCTCAATCCTCAATCCTCAATCTTCAATCCTCAATCCTCAATCCTCAATCCTCAATCCTCAATCCTCAATCCTCAAAACTCAGTCTTCAATCCTCAATCATCAATCCTCAATCCTCAGTCCTCAATCCTCAATCCTCAGACCTCAAACATCAATACACAACCCTCAGTCCTCGTCCTCGGTCCACAACCATCAATCCTAAATCCTCAATCCTCAATCTTCAATCATCAATATTCAATCCTCAATACTCAATCGGCAATCCTCAAGCTTCAATCCTCAATCCTCAATGTTCTATCCTCTATACCCAATCCTCAATCTTCAGTCTTCAATACTCAATCCGCAATCCTCAATCCTCAATCTTCAATCCTCAATACTCAATCTTCAATCCTCAACCCTCAATCCTCAATCCTCAATCCTCAATCCTCATTCTTAATTCCTCAATACTCAATCTGCAATCTTCATTCGTCAATCCTCAATCCTCAATCCTCATTCTTCAATCCTCAATCCTCAATCCTCAATCCTCAATCCTCAATCTTCAATCCTCAAAACTCAGTCTTCAATCCTCAATCCTCAATCCTCAATCCTCAGTCCTCAAACCTCATTCTTAATTCCTCAATACTCAATCTGCAATCTTCATTCCTCAATCCTCAATAATCAATCTCATTCTTCAATCCTCAATACCCAATCCTCAATCTTCAATCCTCAATCCTCAATCCTCAATCCACAGACCTCAAACATAAATATTCAACCCTCAGTTCTCGTCCTCAATCCACAACCCTCAATCCTCAATCCTGAATCTTCAATCATCAATATTCAATCTTCAATCCTCAATCCTCAATCCTCAATCCTCAATCTTCAATCCTCAAAACTCAGTCTTCAATCCTCAATCCTCAATCCTCAATCCTCAGTCCTCAATCCTCAATCCTCAATCATCAATCCTCAATCCTCGATCCTCAATCTTCAATCCTCAATACTCAATCTGCAATCCTCATTATTCAATCCTCAACACCCAATCCTCAATCTTCAATCCTCAATCCCCTATCCTCAATTCTCAATCCTCAATCCTCAATCCTCAATCCTCAGACCTCAAACATCAATACTCAACCCTCAGTCCTCGTCCTCAATCCACAACACCCAATCCTCGATCCTCAATATTCAATCATCAATATTCAATCTTCAATCCTCAATCCTCAATCCTCAATACTCAATCCTCAATCCTCAATGTTCAGTCCTCAATACCCAATCCTCAATCTTCAATCCTCAATCCTCAATCCGCATTCCTCAATCCTCAATCCTCAATACTCAACCATCAATCCTCAATTCTCAATACTCAATAGAATATCCTGAATTCTCAGGATTCAATACTCAAACCTCAGCCCTCAACCCTCAGCCCTCATCCTCAATCCTCAATCCTCAATCCTCAATCCTCAATATTCAATCCTCAATACTCAGTCTTCTATCCTCAATCCTCAATCCTCAATCCTCAATCCTCATTGCTCAGTCATCAATCCTCAATCTTCAATACTCAATCGTCAATCCTCAGTTCTCAATCCTCAATCCCCAGTCCACAATCTTCAATCCTCAATGCTCAATCCTCAATCCTCAGTCCTCAGTCCTCAATCCTCAATCCTCAATCCTCAAACCTCATTCCTCAACCGTTAGTCCTCGTCCTCAATCCTCAAACCTCAATCCTCAATCCTCAATCCTCAATCCTCAATCCTCAATACCCAATCCTCAATCTTCAATCCTCAACCCTCAATCCTCAATCCTCAATCCTCAATCCTCACACCTCAAACATCAATACTCAACCCTCAGTCCTCGTCCTCAATCCACAACCCTCAATCCTCAATCCTCAATCCTCAACCATCACTCCTCAATCCTCAATCCTCAATCCTCAATCCTCAATCCTCAATCCTCAATTCTCAATCCTCATCCTTCAATCCTCAATACACAATCCTCAATCTTCAATCCACAATCCTCAATCCTCAATCTACAGACCTCAAACATCAATATTCAACCCTCAGTCCTCGTCCTCAATCCACAACCCTCAATCCTCCATCCTGAATCTTCAATCATCAATATTCAATCCTCAATCCTCAATCTTCAATCCTCAATACTCAATCTTCAATCCTCAATCCTCAATCCTCAATCCTCAACCCTCAATCCTCAATCCTCAATCTTCAATCCTCAATACTCAATCTTCAATCCTCAATCCTCAATCCTCAATCCTCAATCCACAGACCTCAAACATCAATATTCAACCCTCAGTCCTCGTCCACAATCCACAAACCTCAATCCTCAATCCTGAATCTTCAATCATCAATATTCAATCTTCAATCCTCAATCCTCAATCCTCAATCCTCAATCCTCAATCCTCTATCCTCAATCCTCAATCTTCAATCCTCAATCCTCAATCCTCAATCCTCAATCCTCAATCTTCAATCCTCGAAACTCAGTCTTCAATCCTCAATCCTCAATCCTCAATCCTCAGTCCTCAATCCTCAATCCTCAATCCTCAATCCTCAGTCTTCAATCCTCAATACTAAATCTTCAATCCTCAATCCTCAATCCTCAATCTTCAATCCTCGAAACTCAGTCTTCAATCCTCAATCCTCAATCCTCAATCCTCAGTCCTCAATAGAATATCCTCAATTCACTGTATTTCAATACTCAATCCCCATTCTTCAATCTTCAAATTTCAATCCACAAACATCAATTCTCATCACTCAACCCTCAACACTCAGTCCTCAATCGTCAATCCTCAATCCTCAATCCTCAATCTCCAATCCCCAATCCTCAACCATCAATCCTGAATCCTCAATCCTCAATCCTCAATTTTCAATCCTCGATAGAATATCTTCAATTCTCAGTTTTCAATACTCTGTCCTCAACCTACAATCCTCAATCATCAATTCTCAATCCTCAATACTCAATGGAATATCCTGAATTCTCAGAATTCAATGCTCAAACCTCAACCCTCAACCCTCAGCCTTCATCCTCAATGCTCAATCCTCAAATCTCAATCCTCAATATTCAATCCTCAATACTCAATCTTCTATCCTGAATACTCAATCCTCAATCCTCAATCCTCAATCCTCAATCTGCAATCCTCAATCTTCAATCCTCAATACTCAATCTTCAATCCTCAATCCTCAATCCTCAAGCCTCAATCCTCAATATTCAATCCTCAATCTTCAATCCTCAATACTCAATCTTCAATCCTCAATCCTCAATCCTCAATCCTCAACCCTCATTCTTCATTCCTCAATACCCAATTCTCAATCTTCAATCCTCAATCCTCAATCCTCAATTCTCAATCCTCAATCCTCAATCCTCAGACCTCAAACATCAATACACAACCCTCAGTCCTCGTCCTCGGTCCACAACCATCAATCCTAAATCCTCAATCCTCAATCTTCAATCATCAATATTCAATCTTCAATACTCAATCGGCAATCCTCAAGCTTCAATCCTCAATCCTCAATGTTCAATCCTCTATACCCAATCCTCAATCTTCAGTCTTCAATACTCAATCCGCAATCCTCAATCCTCAATCTTCAATCCTCAATACTCAATCTTCAATCCTCAACCCTCAATCCTCAATCCTCAATCCTCAATCTTCATTCTTAATTCCTCAATACTCAATCTGCAATCTTCATTCCTCAATCCTCAATCCTCAATCCTCATTCTTCAATCCTCAATACCCTATCCTCAATCTTCAATCCTCAATCCTCAATCCTCAATCCTCAATCCTCAATCTTCAATCCTCAAAACTCAGTCTTCAATCCTCAATCCTCAATCCTCAATCCTCAGTCCTCAAACCTCATTCTTAATTCCTCAATACTCAATCTGCAATCTTCATTCCTCAATCCTCAATAATCAATCCTCATTCTTCAATCCTCAATACCCAATCCTCAATCTTCAATCCTCAATCCTCAATCCTCAATCCACAGACCTCAAACATAAATATTCAACCCTCAGTTCTCGTCCTCAATCCACAACCCTCAATCCTCAATCCTGAATCTTCAATCATCAATATTCAATCTTCAATCCTCAATCCTCAATCCTCAATCCTCAATCTTCAATCCTCAAAACTCAGTCTTCAATCCTCAATCCTCAATCCTCAATCCTCAGTCCTCAATCCTCAATCCTCAATCATCAATCCTCAATCCTCGATCCTCAATCTTCAATCCTCAATACTCAATCTGCAATCCTCATTCTTCAATCCTCAACACCCAATCCTCAATCTTCAATCCTCAATCCCCTATCCTCAATTCTCAATCCTCAATCCTCAATCCTCAATCCTCAGACCTCAAACATCAATACTCAACCCTCAGTCATCGTCCTCAATCCACAACCCCCAATCCTCGATCCTCAATATTCAATCATCAATATTCAATCTTCAATCCTCAATCCTCAATCCTCAATACTCAATCCTCAATCCTCAATGTTCAATCCTCAATACCCAATCCTCAATCTTCAATCCTCAATCCTCAATCCTCAATCCTCAATCCGCATTCCTCAATCCTCAATCCTCAATACTCAACCATCAATCCTCAATTCTCAATACTCAATAGAATATCCTGAATTCTCAGGATTCAATACTCAAACCTCAGCCCTCAACCCTCAGCCCTCATCCTCAATCCTCAATCCTCAATCCTCAATCCTCAATATTCAATCCTCAATACTCAGTCTTCTATCCTCAATCCTCAATCCTCAATCCTCAATACCCTATCCTCAATCTTCAATCCTCAATCCTCAATCCTCAATCCTCAATCCTCAATCTTCAATCCTCAAAACTCAGTCTTCAATCCTCAATCCTCAATCCTCAATCCTCAGTCCTCAAACCTCATTCTTAATTCCTCAATACTCAATCTGCAATCTTCATTCCTCAATCCTCAATAATCAATCCTCATTCTTCAATCCTCAATACCCAATCCTCAATCTTCAATCCTCAATCCTCAATCCTCAATCCACAGACCTCAAACATAAATATTCAACCCTCAGTTCTCGTCCTCAATCCACAACCCTCAATCCTCAATCCTGAATCTTCAATCATCAATATTCAATCTTCAATCCTCAATCCTCAATCCTCAATCCTCAATCTTCAATCCTCAAAACTCAGTCTTCAATCCTCAATCCTCAATCCTCAATCCTCAGTCCTCAATCCTCAATCCTCAATCATCAATCCTCAATCCTCGATCCTCAATCTTCAATCCTCAATACTCAATCTGCAATCCTCATTCTTCAATCCTCAACACCCAATCCTCAATCTTCAATCATCAATCCCCTATCCTCAATTCTCAATCCTCAATCCTCAATCCTCAATCCTCAGACCTCAAACATCAATACTCAACCCTCAGTCATCGTCCTCAATCCACAACCCCCAATCCTCGATCCTCAATATTCAATCATCAATATTCAATCTTCAATCCTCAATCCTCAATCCTCAATACTCAATCCTCAATCCTCAATGTTCAATCCTCAATACCCAATCCTCAATCTTCAATCCTCAATCCTCAATCCTCAATCCTCAATCCGCATTCCTCAATCCTCAATCCTCAATACTCAACCATCAATCCTCAATTCTGAATACTCAATAGAATATCCTGAATTCTCAGGATTCAATACTCAAACCTCAGCCCTCAACCCTCAGCCCTCATCCTCAATCCTCAATCCTCAATCCTCAATCCTCAATATTCAATCCTCAATACTCAGTCTTCTATCCTCAATCCTCAATCCTCAATCCTCAATCCTCAATGCTCAGTCATCAATCCTCAATCTTCAATACACAATCGTCAATCCTCAGTCCTCAATCCTCAATCCCCAGTCCACAATCTTCAATCCTCAATGCTCAGTCCTCAATCCTCAGTCCTCAGTCCTCAATCCTCAATCCTCAATCCTCAATCTTCAATCCTCAATACTAAATCTTCAATCCTCAATCCTCAATCCTCGATCCTCAATATTCAATCATCAATATTCAATCTTCAAACCTCCATCCTCAATCCTCTATACTCAGTCCTCAATCCTCAATGTTCAATCCTCAATACCCAATCCTCAATCTTCAATCCTCAATCCTCAATCCTCAATCCTCAATCCTCAGTCCTCAACCCTCAATCCTCAATGCTCAACCATCAATCCTCAATTCTCAATGCTCAATAGAATATCCTCAATGCTCAGTCATCAATCCTCAATCTTCAATACCTAAACGTCAATCCTCAGTCCTCAATCCTCAATCCTCAATCTTCGTTCCTCAAACCTCAATCCTCAACCCTCAGTCCTCATCCTCAATTCTCAATCCTCAATTCTCAATCCTCAATCCTCAATCTTCAATCCTCAATAATCAATCTCCAATCTTAGATCCTCAATCCCCAATCCTCAATCCTTAATCCTCAATGTTCAATCCTCAATCCCCAGTCCTCAATCTTCAATCCTCAATGCTCCATCCTCAATCCTCAATCCTCAGTCCTCAGTGCTCAATCCTCAATCCTGAAACCTCAATCCTCAACCGTCAGTCCTCGTCCTCAACCCTCAACCCTCAATCCTCAATCCTCAATCCTCAATCTTCAATCCTCAATACTCAATCTTCAATACTCAATCCTCAATCCTCAATCCTCAATCCTCATTCTTCAATCCTCAATACCCTATCCTCAATCTTCAATCCTCAATCCTCAATCCTCAATCCTCAATCCTCAATCCTCAATCCTCAAAACTCAGTCTTCAATCCTCACTCCTCAATCCTCAATCCTCAGTCCTCAAACCTCAATCCTCAACCCTCAGTCCTCATCCTCAATTCTCAATTCTCAATTCTCAATTCTCAATCCTCAATCCTCAATAGTCAATCTTCAATCCTCAATAATCATTCTTCAGTCCTAGATACTCAATCCCCAATCCTCAATCCTTAATCCTCAACCTTCAATCCTCAATCCCCAGTTCTCAATCTTCAAACCCCAATGCTCCATCCCCAATCCTCAATCCTCAGTCCTCTGTCCTCAATCCTCAATCCTCAAACCTCCATCCTCAACCGTCAGTCCTCGTCCTCAACCCTCAACCCACAATCCTCAATCCTCAATCCTCAACACTCAATCCTCAATCCTCAATCTTCAATCCTCAACCTTCAATCCTCAATACTCAATCTTCAATCCTCAATCCTCAATCCTCAATCCTCAATCCTCATTCTTCATTCCTCAATACCCAATTCTCAATCTTCAATCCTCAATGCTCAATCTTCAATCCTCAATCCTCAATCCTCAGACCTCAAACATCAATACACAACCCTCAGTCCTCGTCCTCAGTCCACAACCATCAATCCTAAATCCTCAATCCTCAATCTTCAATCATCAATATTCAATCTTCAATACTCAATCGGCAATCCTCAAGCTTCAATCCTCAATCCTCAATGTTCAATCCTCAATACCCAATCCTCAATCTTCAGTCTTCAATACTCAATCCGCAATCCTCAATCCTCAATCTTCAATCCTCAATACTCAATCTTCAATCCTCAACCCTCAATCCTCAATCCTCAATCCTCAATCCTCATTCTTAATTCCTCAATACTCAATCTGCAATCTTCATTCCTCAATCCTCAATCCTCAATCCTCATTCTTCAATCCTCAATACCCTATCCTCAATCTTCAATCCTCAATCCTCAATCCTCAATCCTCAATCCTCAATCTTCAATCCTCAAAACTCAGTCCTCAATCCTCAATCCTCAATCCTCAGTCCTCAAACCTCAATCCTCATCCCTCAGTCCTCATCCTCAATTCTCAATTATCAATTCTCAATTCTCAATCCTCAATCCTCAATCGTCAATCTTCAATCCTCAATAATCATTTTTCAATCCTAGATACTCAATCCCCAATCCTCAATCCTTAATCCTCAACCTTCAATCCTCAATCCCCAGTTCTCAACCTTCAAACCTCAATGCTCCATCCCCAATCCTCAATCCTCAGTCCTCTGTCCTCAATCCTCAATCCTCAAACCTCCATCCTCAACCGTCAGTCCTCGTCCTCAACCCTCAACCCACAATCCTCAATCCTCAATCCTCAACCCTCAATCCTCAATCCTCAATCTTCAATCCTCAATCTTCAATCCTCAATACTCAATCTTCAATCCTCAATCCTCAATCCTCAATCCTCAATCCTCATTCTTCATTCCTCAATACCCAATTCTCAATCTTCAATCCTCAATACTCAACCTTCAATCCTCAATCCTCAATCCTCAATCCTCAATCCTCAATCCTCATTCTGCAATCCTCAATCTTCAATCCTCAATACTCAATCTTCAATCCTCAATCCTCAATCCTCAAGCCTCAATCCTCAATCTTCAATCCTCAATCTTCAATCCTCAATACTCAATCCTCAATCCTCAATCTTCAATCCTCAATACTCAACCTGCAATCCTCATTCTTCAATCCTCAACACCCAATCCTCAATCTTCAACCCTCAATCCCCTATGCTCAATTCTCAATCCTCAATCCTCAATCCTCAATCCTCAGACCTCAAACATCAATACTCAACCCTCAGTCCTCGTCCTCAATCCACAACCCCCAATCCTCGATCCTCAATATTCAATCATCAATATTCAATCTTCAATCCTCAATCCTCAATCCTCAATACTCAATCCTCAATCCTCAATGTTCAATCCTCAATACCCAATCCTCAATCTTCAATCCTCAATCCTCAATCCTCAATCCTCAATCCTCATTCCTCAATCCTCAATCCTCAATACTCAACCATCAATCCTCAATTCTCAATACTCAATAGAATATCCTGAATTCTCAGGATTCAATACTCAAACCTCAGCCCTCAATCCTCATCCCTCATCCTCAATCCTCAATCCTCAATCCTCAATCCTCAATATTCAATCCTCAATACTCAATCTTCTATCCTCAATCCTCAATCCTCAATCCTCAATCCTCAATCTTCAATACTCAATCGTCAATCCTCAGTCCTCAATCCTCAATCCCCAGTCCACAATCTTCAATCCTCAATGCTCAATCCTCAATCCTCAGTCCTCAGTCCTCAATCCTCAATCCTCAATCCTCAAACCTCAATCCTCAACCGTTAGTCCTCGTCCTCAATCCTCAAACCTCAATCCTCAATCCTCAATCCTCAATCCTCAATCCTCAATACCCAATTCTCAATCTTCAATCCTCAATCCTCAATCCTCAATTCTCAATCCTCAATCCTCAATCCTCAGACCTCAAACATCAATACTCAACCCTCAGTCCTCGTCCTCAATCCACAACCCTCAATCCTCAATCCTCAATCCTCAACCATCACTCCTCAATCCTCAATCCTCAATCCTCAATCCTCAATCTTCAATCCTCAATACTCAATCTTGAATCCTCAATCCTCAATCCTCAATCCTCAATCCTCATTCTTCAATCCTCAAAAGCCTATCCTCAATCTTCAATCCTCAATCTTCAATCCTCAATTCTCAATCCTCAATCCTCAATCCTCAGACCTCAAACATCAATACACAACCCTCAGTCCTCGTCCTCAATCCACAACACTCAATCCTCAATCCTCAATCCTCAATCTTCTATCATCAATATTCAATCTTCAATCCTCAATCCACTATCCTCAAGCTTCAATCCTCAATCCTCAATGTTCAATCCTCCATACCCAATCCTCAATCTTCAGTCTTCAATACTCAATCCGCAATCCTCAATCCTCAATCTTCAATCCTCAATACTCAATCTTCAATCCTCAACCCTCAATCCTCAATCCTCAATCTTCAATCCTCAATCCTCATTCTTAATTCCTCAATACTCAATCTGCAATCTTCTATACTCAATCCTCAATCCTCAATCCTCATTCTTCAATCCTCAATACCAAATCCTCAATCTTCAATCCTCAATCCTCAATCCACAGACCTCAAACATCAATATTCAACCCTCAGTCCTCGTCCACAATCCACAAACCTCAATCCTCAATCCTGAATCTTCAATCATCAATATTCAATCTTCAATCCTCAATCCTCAACCCTCAATCCTCAATCCTCAATCCTCAGTAATCAATCCTCAATCCTCAATAGAATATACCCAATTCTCAGTTTTCAATGCTCAGTCCTCAATCTTCAATCGTCAGTCCTCAATTCTCAATCTTCTATCCTCAGTCCTCAATCCTCAGTCCTCAATCCTCAATCCTCAGTCCTCAGTCCTCAAACCTCGATCCTCAATCCTCAATCCTCAATCATCAATCCTCAATCCTCAATCCTCAACCATCAATCCTCAATCTTCAGTACTCAATACTCAATCTTCAATCCTCAATTCTCAATCCCCGACTCTCAATACTCAATAGAACATCCTGAATTCTCATGGTTCAATACTCAATCCACAATGTTGAATAATCAAATTTCAATACTCAAACATCAATTCTCAACACTCAATCCTCAACTCTCAGTCCTCTCTCTTCAATCCTCCATCCTCAACCCTCAATCCTCAAGCGTGAATCCTCAATCCTCAATCCTCAAACCTCAATCCTCAGTCCTCAAACCTCAATCCCGAATCCTCAATCCTGAATCCTCAATTCTCAATCCTCAACCCTCAATCCTCAGACCTCAAACATCAATACTCAACCCTCAGTCCTCGTCCTCAATCCACAACCCTGAATCCTCAATCCTCAATCCTCAATGTTCAATCATCAATATTCAATCTTCAGTCCTCAATCCTCAATCCTCAAGCCTCAATCCTCTATCCTCAATGTACAATCCTCAATACCCAATCCTCAATCTTCAGTCCTCAATACTCCATCAGCAATCCTCAATCCTCAATCTTCAGCCCTCAATCCTCAGTCCTCAAACCTCAATCCCGAATCCTCAATACTGAATCCTCAATCTTCAGCCCTCAGTCCTCAACATTCAATCGTCAATCCTCAATTCTCAATAGAATATCCTCAATTCACTGTATTTCAATACTCAATCCCCATTCTTCAATCTACAAATTTCAATCCACAAACATCAATTCTCATCACTCAACCCTCAACACTCAGTCCTCAATCGTCAATCCTCAATCCTCAATCCTCAATCTTCAATCCCCAATCCTCAACCATCAATCCTGAATCCTCAATCCTCAATCCTCAATACTCAATTTTCAATCCTCGATAGAATATCTTCAATTCTCAGTTTTCAATACTCTGTCCTCAATCTACAATCCTCAATCATCAATTCTCAATCCTCAATCCTCAATCCTCAATCCTCAATCCTGAATCTTCAATCATCAATATTCAATCTTCAATCCTCAATCCTCAATCCTCCATCCTCAATCCTCAATCCTCAATCCTCAATCTTCAATCCTCAATCCTCAATCCTCAATCCTCAATCCTCAATCTTCAATCCTCAAAACTCAGTCTTCAATTCTCAATCCTCAATCCTCAGTCCTCAATCCTCAATCCTCAATCCTCAATCCTCAATCCTCAATCCTCAAGCCTCAATCTTCAATCCTCAATCCTCAATTCTCAATTCTCAATTCTCAATTCTCAATCCTCAATCCTCAATCGTCAATCTTCAATCCTCAATAATCATTTTTCAATCCTAGATACTCAATCCCCAATCCTCAATCCTTAATCCTCAACCTTCAATCCTGAATCCCCAGTCCTCAATCTTCAAACCTCAATGCTCCATCCCCAATCCTCAATCCTCAGACCTCAGTCCTCAATCCTCAATCCTCAAACCTCAATCCTCAACCGTCAGTCCTCGTCCTCAACCCTCAACCCACAATCCTCAATCCTCAATCCTCAATCCTCAATCCTCAATCCTCAATCTTCAATCCTCAATCTTCAATCCTCAATACTCAATCTTCAATCCTCAATCCTCAATCCTCAATCCTCAATCCTCATTCTTCATTCCTCAGTACCCAATTGTCAATCTTCAATCCTCAATACTCAATCTTCAATCCTCAATCCTCAATCCTCAATCCTCAATCCTCAATACTCAATCTGCAATCCTCAACCTTCAATCCTCAATACTCAATCTTCAATCCTCAATCCTCAATCCTCAAGCCTCAATCCTCAATCTTCAATCCTCAATCTTCAATCCTCAATACTCAGTCTTCAATCCTCAATCCTCAATCCTCAATCCTCAATCCTCATTCTTCATTCCTCAATACCCAATCCTCAATCTTCAATCCTCAATCCTCAATCCTCAATTCTCAATCCTCAACCCTCAATCCTCAGACCTCAAACATCAATACCCAACCCTCAGTCCTCGTCCTCAATCCACAACCCTGAATCCTCAATCCTCAATCCTCAATGTTCAATCATCAATATTCAATCATCAGTCCTCAATCCTCAATCCTCAATCCTCAATCCTCTATCCTCAATGTTCAATCCTCAATACCCAATCCTCAATCTTCAGTCCTCAATACTCCATCAGCAATCTTCAATCCTCAATCTTCAGCCCTCAATACTCAGTCCTCAAACCTCAATCCCGAATCCTCAATACTGAATCCTCAATCTTCAGCCCTCAGTCCTCAACATTCAATCGTCAATCCTCAATCCTCAATAGAATATCCTCAATTCACTGTATTTCAATACTCAATCCCCATTCTTCAATCTTCAAATTTCAATCCACAAACATCAATTCTCATCACTCAACCCTCAACACTCAGTCCTCAATCGTCAATCCTCAATCCTCAATCCTCAATCTTCAATCCCCAATCCTCAACCATCAATCCTGAATCCTCAATCCTCAATCCTCAATCCTCAATTTTCAATCCTCGATAGAATATCTTCAATTCTCAGTTTTCAATACTCTGTCCTCAATCTACAATCCTCAATCATCAATTCTCAATCCTCAATCCTCAATCCTCAATCCTCAATCCTCAATCCTCAATCATCGATTCTCAATCCTCAATCCTCAATTCTCAATCCTCAATCGTCAATCCTCAATCCTCAACCATCAATCCTCAATCCTCAATCGTCAATCCTCAAAGCTCAACCTTCAATCCTCAACCCTTAATCCTCAATCCTCAATCCTCAATCCTCAATTTTCAATCCTCAATAGAATATACCCAATTCTCAGTTTTCAATACTCAGTCCTCAATCTTCAATCGTCAGTCCTCAATCCTCAATCTTCAACCCTCAATCCTCAATCCTCAGTCCACGACACTCAATCTTCAATCCTCAATACTCAATCGTCAATACACAATCCTCAACAATCAATCCTCAATCCTCAATCCTCAATCCTCAATCCTCAATCCTCAATCCTCAGTAATCAATCCTCAATCCTCAATAGAATATACCCAATTCTCAGTTTTCAATGCTCAGTCCTCAATCTTCAATCGTCAGTCCTCAATCCTCAATCTTCTATCCTCAGTCCTCAATCCTCAGTCCTCAATCCTCAATCCTCAGTCCTCAGTCCTCAAACCTCGATCCTCAATCCTCAATCCTCAATCATCAATCCTCAATCCTCAATCCTCAACCATCAATCCTCAATCTTCGGTACTCAATACTCAATCTTCAATCCTCAATTCTCAATCCCCGCCTCTCAATACTCAATAGAATATCCTGAATTCTCATGGTTCAATACTCAATCCACAATGTTGAATAATCAAATTTCAATACTCAAACATCAATTCTCAACACTCAATCCTCAACTCTCAGTCCTCTCTCTTCAATCCTCCATCCTCAACACTCAATCCTCAAGCGTGAATCCTCAATCCTCAATCCTCAAACCTCAATCCTCAGTCCTCAAACCTCAATCCCGAATCCTCAATCCTGAATCCTCAATTCTCAATCCTCAACCCTCAATCCTCAGACCTCAAACATCAATACTCAACCCTCAGTCCTCGTCCTCAATCCACAACCCTGAATCCTCAATCCTCAATCCTCAATGTTCAATCATCAATATTCAATCTTCAGTCCTCAATCCTCAATCCTCAAGCCTCAATCCTCTATCCTCAATGTTCAATCCTCAATACCCAATCCTCAATCTTCAGTCCTCAATACTCCATCAGCAATCCTCAATCCTCAATCTTCAGCCCTCAATCCTCAGTCCTCAAACCTCAATCCCGTATCCTCAATACTGAATCCTCAATCTTCAGCCCTCAGTCCTCAACATTCAATCGTCAATCCTCAATTCTCAATAGAATATCCTCAATTCACTGTATTTCAATACTCAATCCCCATTCTTCAATCTTCAAATTTCAATCCACAAACATCAATTCTCATCACTCAACCCTCAACACTCAGTCCTCAATCGTCAATCCTCAATCCTCAATCCTCAATCTTCAATCCCCAATCCTCAACCATCAATCCTGAATCCTCAATCCTCAATCCTCAATACTCAATTTTCAATCCTCGATAGAATATCTTCAATTCTCAGTTTTCAATACTCTGTCCTCAATCTACAATCCTCAATCATCAATTCTCAATCCTCAATCCTCAATCCTCAATCCTCAATCCTCAATCCTCAATCATCGATTCTCAATCCTCAATCCTCAATTCTCAATCCTCAATCGTCAATCCTCAATCCTCAACCATCAATCCTCAATCCTCAATCCCCAATCCTCAATCCTCAATCGTCAATCCTCAAACCTCAACCTTCAATCCTCAACCCTTAATCCTCACTCCTCAATCCTCAATCCTCAATTTTCAATCCTCAATAGAATATACCCAATTCTCAGTTTTCAATACTCAGTCCTCAATCTTCAATCGTCAGTCCTCAATCCTCAATCTTCAACCCTCAATCCTCAATCCTCAGTCCACGACACTCAATCTTCAATCCTCATTACTCAATCTTCAATCCTCAATACTCAATCGTCAATACACAATCCTCAACAATCAATCCTCAATCCTCAATCCTCAATCCTCAACACTCAATCCTCAATCCTCAGTCCACGACACTCAATCTTCAATCCTCATTACTCAATCTTCAATCCTCAATCCTCAATCCTCAATCCTCAATCCTCAATATTCAACACACAACCCTCAAACATCAATCCTCAATAGTCAGCCATCAATCCTCAATTCTCAATACTCAATAGAATATCCTGAATTCTCATGGTTCAGTACTCAATCCACAATATTCAATAATCAAACCTCAACCCGCAAACATCAATTCTCAATCTTCAATACTCTATACTGAATCTTCAATCCTCCATCCTCAATCCTCAATCCTCAATCCTCAATCCTGAATCTTCAATCCTCAGTCCTCAATCCTCAATCTTCAATCCTCAGTCCTCAATCCTCAGTCCTCAATCCTCAATCCTCAGTCCTCAGTCCTCAAACCTCGATCCTCAATCCTCAATCCTCAATCATCAATCCTCAGTGCTCAATCCTCAACCATCAATCCTCAATCTTCAGTACTCAATCCACAATACTCAATCCTCAATCCTCAATCCTCAATCATCAATCCTCAATCCTCAGTCCTCAATCCTCAATCTTCAATCCTCAATACTCAATCTGCAATCTTCAATCCTCAACCCTCAATCCACAATCCTCAATCTTCAATCCTGAATACCCAATCCTCAATCTTCAATCCTCAATCCTCAATCCTCAATTCTCAATCCTCAATCCTCAATCCTCAGACCTCAAACATCAATACTCAACCCTCAGTCCTCGTCCTCAATCCACAACCCTCAATCCTCAATCCTCTATCCTCAATGTTCAATCATCAATATTCAATCTTCAGTCCTCAATCCTCAATCCTCAAGCCTCAATCCTCTATCCTCAATGTTCAATCCTCAATACCCGATCCTCAATCTTCAGTCCTCAATACTCCATCCGCAATCCTCAATCCTCAATCTTCAATCCTCAATACTCAATCTTCGATCCTCCATCCTCAATTCTCAATCCTCAATCCTCAATCCACAATCCTCAATCTTCAATCCTCTATACTCAATCTGCAATCTTCAATCCTCAATCCTCAATCCTCAATCCTCACTCTTCAATCCTCAATACCCAATCCTCAATCTTCAATCCTCAATCCTCAATCCTCAATCCTCAATCCTCAATCTTCAATCCTCAATACTCAATCTTCAATCCTCAATCCTCAATCCTCAATTCTCAATCCTCAATCGTCAATCCTCAATCCTCAACCATCAATCCTCAATCCTCAATCCCCAATCCTCAATCCTCAATCGTCAATCCTCAAACCTCAAACTTCAATCCTCAACCCTTAATCCTCAATCCTCAATCCTCAATCCTCAATCTTCAATCCTCAATAGAATATACCCAATTCTCAGTTTTCAATACTCATCCTCAATCTTCAATCGTCAGTCCTCAATCCTCAATCTTCAACCCTCAATCCTCAATCCTCAGTCCACGACACTCAATCTTCAATCCTCAATACTCAATCGTCAATACTCAATCCTCAGCAATCAATTCTCAATCCTCACTCCTCAATCCTCAATCCTCAATCCTCAATTCTCAGTAATCAATCCTCAATCCTCGATCCTCAATCCTCAGACATCAATTCTCGATCCTCAATATTCAATCCTCAATCCTCAGTCCTCAAGCCTCAATCGTCAATCCTCAATACTCAATCTTAATTCCTCAATACTCAATCTGCAATCTTCAATCCTCATTCCTCAATCCTCAATCCTCATTCTTCAATCCTCAATACCCAATCCTCAATCTTCAATCCTCAGTCCTCAATCCTCAATCCACAGACATCAAACATCAATATTCAACCCTCAGTCCTCGTCCTCAAACCACAACACTCAATCCTCAATCCTGAATCTTCAATCATCAATATTCAATCTTCAATCCTGAATCCTCAATCCCCAATCCTCAATCCTCAATCCTCAATATTCAATTCTCAATCCTCAATCCTCAATTCTCAATCCTCAATCTTCAATCCTCAATACTCAATCTTCAATCGGCAATCCTCAATCCTCAATCCTCAGTCCTCAATCCTCAAACCTCAATCCTCAATACCCAATCCTCAATCTTCAGTCCTCAATACTACATCCGCAATCCTCAATCCTCTATCTTCAATCCTCAATACTCAATCTTCAATCCTCAATCCTCAATCCTCAATCTTCAATCCTCAATCCTCAATCCTCAATCTTCAATCCTCAATACTCAATCTGCAACCTTCAATCCTCAATCCTCAATCCCCAATCCTCATTCTTCAATCCTCAATCCCCAATCCTCAATCTTCAATCCTCAATCCTCGATTCTCAATCTTCAATACTCAATCTTCAATCCTCAATACTCAATCTTCAATCCTCAATCCTCAATCCTCGATCCTCAATCCTCAATTTTCAATACTCAATAGAAAATCCTGAACTCTCATGGTTCAATACTCAATCCACAAAGTTCAATAATCAAATTTCAATACTCAAACATCAATTCTCAACACTCAATCCTCAACTCTCAGTGCTTTCTCTTCAATCCTCCATCCTCAACCCTCAATCCTCAACCCTCAATCCTCAATCCTCAATTTTCAATCCTCAATCCTCAATCCTCAATCCTCAATACTCACTCTTCAATCCTCAATAATCAATCTTCAATCCTCAATCCTCAATCCTCGACTCTCAATACTCAATAGAATATCCTGAATTCTCATGGTTCAATACTCAATCCACAATGTTGAATAATCAAATTTCAATACTCAAACATCAATTCTCAACACTCAATCCTCAACTCTCAGTCCTCTCTCTTCAATCCTCCATCCACAACCCTCAATCCTCAAGCGTCAATCCTCAATCCTCAACCCTCAACCCTCAATCCTCAGTCCTCAAACCTCAATCCCGAATCCTCAATCCTGAATCCTCAATCTTCAGCACTCAGTCCTCAACAATCAATCGTCAATCCTCAATCCTCAATAGAATATCCTCAATTCACTGTATTTCAATACTCAATCCCCATTCTTCAATCTTCAAATTTCAATCCACAAACATCAATTCTCATCACTCAACCCTCAACACTCAGTCCTCAATCGTCAATCCTCAATCCTCAATCCTCAATCTTCAATCCCCAATCCTCAACCATCAATCGTGAATCCTCAATCCTCAATCCTCAATCCTCAATTTTCAATCCTCGATAGAATATCTTCAATTCTCAGTTTTCAATACTCTGTCCTCAATCTACAATCCTCAATCATCAATTCTCAATCCTCAATCCGCAATCCTCAATCCTCAATCCTCAATCCTCAATCCTCAATCATCGATTCTCAATCCTCAGTCCTCAAACCTCAATCCCGAATCCTCAATCCTGAATCCTCAATCTTCAGCACTCAGTCCTCAACAATCAATCGTCAATCCTCAATCCTCAATAGAATATCCTCAATTCACTGTATTTCAATACTCAATCCCCATTCTTCAGTCTTCAAATTTCAATCCACAAACATCAATTCTCATCACTCAACCCTCAACACTCAGTCCTCAATCGTCAATCCTCAATCCTCAATCCTCAATCTTCAATCCCCAATCCTCAACCATCAATCCTGAATCCTCAATCCTCAATCCTCAATCCTCAATTTTCAATCCTCGATAGAATATCTTCAATTCTCAGTTTTCAATACTCTGTCCTCAATCTACAATCCTCAATCATCAATTCTCAATCCTCAATCCGCAATCCTCAATCCTCAATCCTCAATCCTCAATCATCGATTCTCAATCCTCAATCCTCAATTCTCAATCCTCAATCGTCAATACTCAATCCTCAACCATCAATCCTCAATCCTCAATCCCCAATTCTCAATCCTCAATCGTCAATCCTCAAACCTCAACCTTCAATTCTCAACCCTTAATCCTCAATCCTCAATCCTCAATCCTCAATTTTCAATCCTCAATAGAATATGCCCAATTCTCAGTTTTCAATACTCAGTCCTCAATCTTCAATCGTCAGTCCTCAATCCTCAATCTTCAACCCTCAATCCTCAATCCTCAGTCCACGACACTCAACATTCAATCCTCAATACTCAATCGTCAATACTCAATCCTCAACAATCAATCCTCAGTCCTCAATCCTCAATCCTCAATCCTCAGTAATCAATCCTCAGTCCTCAATCCTCAATCCTCAATCACCAATACTCAACCATCAATCCTCGATTCTCAATACTCAATGGAATATCCTGAATTCTCAGAATTCAATGCTCAAACCTCAACCCTCAACCCTCAGCCTTCATCCTCAATCCTCAATCCTCAAATCTCAATCCTCAATATTCAATCCTCAATACTCAATCTTCTACCCTGAATACTCAATCCTCAATCCTCAATCCTCAATCCTCAATCTGCAATCCTCAATCTTCAATCCTCAATACTCAATCTTCAATCCTCAATCCTCAATCCTCAAGCCTCAATCCTCAATCTTCAATCCTCAATCTTCAATCCTCAATACTCAATCTTCAATCCTCAATCCTCAATCCTCAATCCTCAATCCTCATTCTTCATTCCTCAATACCCAATTCTCAATCTTCAATCCTCAATCCTCAATCCTCAATTCTCAATCCTCAATCCTCAATCCTCAGACCTCAAACATCAATACACAACCCTCAGTCCTCGTCCTCAGTCCACAACCATCAATCCTAAATCCTCAATCCTCAATCTTCAATCATCAATATTCAATCTTCAATACTCAATCGGCAATCCTCAAGCTTCAATCCTCAATCCTCAATGTTCAATCCTCAATACCCAATCGTCAATCTTCAGTCTTCAATACTCAATCCGCAATCCTCAATCCTCAATCTTCAATCCTCAATACTCAATCTTCAATCCTCAATCCTCAATCCTCAATCCTCGTTCTTCAATCCTCAATACCCAATCCTCAATCTTCAATCCTCAGTCCTCAATCCTCAATCCACAGACATCAAACATCAATATTCAACCCTCAGTCCTCGTCCTCAAACCACAACACTCAATCCTCAATCCTGAATCTTCAATCATCAATTTTCAATCTTCAATCCTGAGTCCTCAATCCTCAATCCTCAATCCTCAATCCTCCATCTTCAATTCTCAATCCTCAATCCTCAATCCTCAATCCTCAATCTTCAATCCTCAATACTCAACCTTCAATCGGCAATCCCTAATCCTCAATCCTCAGTCCTCAATCCTCAATCCTCAATCCTCAATACCCAATCCTCAATCTTCAGTCCTCAATACTACATCCGCAATCCTCAATCCTCAATCTTCAATCCTCAATACTCAATCTTCAATCCTCAATCCTCAATCCTCAATCTTCAATCCTCAATGCTCAATCCTCAATCTTCAATCCTCAATACTCAATCTGCAACCTTCAATCCTCAATCCTCAATCCTCAATCCTCATTCTTCAATCCTCAATACCCAATCCTCAATCTTCAATCCTCAATCCCCAATCCTCAATCCTCAATCCTCAATCCTCAATCCTCAATCCTCACTCTTCAATCCTCAATACTCAATCTTCAATCCTCAATCCTCAATCCTCGACTCTCAATACCCAATAGAATATCCTGAACTCTCAGGGTTCAATACTCAATCCACAAAGTTCAATAATCAAATTTCAATACTCAAACATCAATTCTCAACACTCAATCCTCAACTCTCAGTACTCTCTCTTCAATCCTCCATCCTCAACCCTCAATCCTCAAGCGTCAATCCTCAATCCTCAATCCTCAACCCTCAATCCTCAGTCCTCAAACCTCAATCCCGAATCCTCAATCCTGAATCCTCAATCTTCAGCCCTCAGTCCTCAACAATCAATCGTCAATCCTCAATCCTCAAGAGAATATCCTCAACTCACTGTATTTCAATACTCAATCCCCATTCTTCAATCTTCAAATTTCAATCCACAAACATCAATTCTCATCACTCAACCCTCAACACTCAGTCCTCAATCGTCAATCCTCAATCCTCAACCCTGAATCTTCAATCCCCAATCCTCAACCATCAATCCTGAATCCTCAATCCTCAATCCTCAATCCTCATTCTTCAATCCTCAATACCAAATCCTCAATCGTCAATCCTCAATCCTCAATCCTCAATCCACAGACCTCAAACATCAATATTCAACCCTCAGTCCTCGTCCACAATCCACCAACCTCAATCCTCAATCCTGAATCTTCAATCATCAATATTCAATCTTCAATCCTCAATCCTCAATCCTCAATCCTCAATCCTCAATCCTCAATCCTCAATCTTCAATCCTCAATCCTCAATCCTCAATCCTCAATCCTCAATCCTCAATCCTCAAAACTCAGTCTTCAATCCTCAATCCTCAATCCTCAATCCTCAGACCTCAATCCTCAATCCTCAATCCTCAATCCTCAATCCTCAATCGTCAAGCCTCAATCTTTAATCCTCAATCCTCAATTCTCAATTCTCAATTCTCAACTCTCAATCCTCAATCCTCAATCGTCAATCTTCAATCCTCAATAATCATTTTTCAATCCTAGATACTCAATCCCCAATCCTCAATCCTTAATCCTCAACCTTCAATCCTGAATCCCCAGTCCTCAATCTTCAATCCTCAATCTTCAATCCTCAATCCTCAATCCTCAATCCTCAATCCGCATTCCTCAATCCTCAAACCTCAATACTCAACCATCAATCCTCAATTCTCAATACTCAATAGAATATCCTGAATTCTCAGGATTCAATACTCAAACCTCAGCCCTCAACCATCAGCCCTCATCCTCAATCCTCAATCCTCAATCCTCAATCCTCAATATTCAATCCTCAATACTCAGTCTTGTATCCTCAATCCTCAATACTCAATCCTCAATCCTCAATGCTCAGTCATCAATCCTCAATCTTCAATACTCAATCGTCAAACCTCAGTCCTCAATCCTCAATCCCCAGTCCACAATCTTCAATCCTCAATGCTCAATCCTCAATCCTCAGTCCTCAGTCCTCAATCCTCAATCCTCAATCCTCAAACCTCAATCCTCAACCGTTAGTCCTCGTCCTCAATCCTCAAACCTCAATCCTCAATCCTCAATCCTCAATCCTCAATCCTCAATACCCAATCCTCAATCTTCAATCCTCAATCCTCAATCCTCAATTCTCAATCCTCAATCCTCAATCCTCAGACCTCAAACATCAATACTCAACCCTCAGTCCTCGTCCTCAATCCACAACCCTCAATCCTCAATCCTCAATCCTCAACCATCACTCCTCAATCCTCAATCCTCAATCCTCAATCCTCAATCCTCAATCCTCAATCCTCAATTCTCAATCCTCATTCTTCAATCCTCAATACACAATCCTCAATCTTCAATCCACAATCCTCAATCCTCAATCTACGGACATCAAACATCAATATTCAACCCTCAGTCCTCGTCCTCAATCCACAACCCTCAATCCTCAATCCTGAATCTTCAATCATCAATATTCAACACTCAATCCTCAATCTTCAATCCTCAATACTCAATCTTCAATCCTCAATCCTCAATCCTCAATCCTCAATCCTCAATCCTCAATCCTCAATCTTCAATCCTCAATACTCAATCTTCAATCCTCAATCCTCAATCCTCAATCCTCAATCCTCATTCTTCAATCCTCAATAGCCTATCCTCAATCTTCAATCCTCAATCTTCAATCCTCAATTCTCAATCCTCAATCCTCAATCCTCAGACCTCAGCCATCAATACACAACCCTCAGTCCTCGTCCTCAATCCACAACCCTCAATCCTCAATCCTCAATCCTCAACCTTCAATCATCAATATTCAATCTTCAATCCTCAATCCTCTATCCTCAAGCTTCAATCCTCAATCCCCAATGTTCAATCCTCAATACCCAATCCTCAATCTTCAGTCTTCAATACTCAATCCGCAATCCTCAATCCTCAATCTTCAATCCTCAATACTCAATCTTCAATCCTCAACCCTCAATCCTCAATCCTCAGTCTTCAATCCTCAATCCTCATTCTTAATTCCTCAATACTCAATCTGCAATCTTCTATCCTCAATCCTCAATCCTCAATCCTCATTCTTCAATCCTCAATACCAAATCCTCAATCGTCAATCCTCAATCCTCAATCCTCAATCCACAGACCTCAAACATCAATATTCAACCCTCAGTCCTCGTCCACAATCCACAAACCTCAATCCTCAATCCTGAATCTTCAATCATCAATATTCAATCTTCAGTCCTCAATCCTCAATCCTCAATCCTCAATCCTCAATCCTCAATCCTCAATCTTCAATCCTCAATCCTCAATCCTCAATCCTCAATCCTCAATCCTCAATCCTCAAAACTCAGTCTTCAATCCTCAATCATCAATCCTCAATCCTCAGTCCTCAATCCTCAATCCTCAGACCTCAAACATCAATACACAACCCTCAGTCCTCGTCCTCGGTCCACAACCATCAATCCTAAATCCTCAATCCTCAATCTTCAATCATCAATATTCAATCCTCAATACTCAATCGGCAATCCTCAAGCTTCAATCCTCAATCCTCAATGTTCTATCCTCTATACCCAATCCTCAATCTTCAGTCTTCAATACTCAGTCCGCAATCCTCAATCCTCAATCTTCAATCCTCAATACTCAATCTTCAATCCTCAACCCTCAATCCTCAATCCTCAATCCTCAATCCTCATTCTTAATTCCTCAATACTCAATCTGCAATCTTCATTCGTCAATCCTCAATCCTCAATCCTCATTCTTCAATCCTCAATCCTCAATCCTCAATCCTCAATCCTCAATCTTCAATCCTCAAAACTCAGTCTTCAATCCTCAATCCTCAATCCTCAATCCTCAGTCCTCAAACCTCATTCTTAATTCCTCAATACTCAATCTGCAATCTTCATTCCTCAATCCTCAATAATCAATCTCATTCTTCAATCCTCAATACCCAATCCTCAATCTTCAATCCTCAATCCTCAATCCTCAATCCACAGACCTCAAACATAAATATTCAACCCTCAGTTCTCGTCCTCAATCCACAACCCTCAATCCTCAATCCTGAATCTTCAATCATCAATATTCAATCTTCAATCCTCAATCCTCAATCCTCAATCCTCAATCTTCAATCCTCAAAACTCAGTCTTCAATCCTCAATCCTCAATCCTCAATCCTCAGTCCTCAATCCTCAATCCTCAATCATCAATCCTCAATCCTCGATCCTCAATCTTCAATCCTCAATACTCAATCTGCAATCCTCATTATTCAATCCTCAACACCCAATCCTCAATCTTCAATCCTCAATCCCCTATCCTCAATTCTCAATCCTCAATCCTCAATCCTCAATCCTCAGACCTCAAACATCAATACTCAACCCTCAGTCCTCGTCCTCAATCCACAACACCCAATCCTCGATCCTCAATATTCAATCATCAATATTCAATCTTCAATCCTCAATCCTCAATCCTCAATACTCAATCCTCAATCCTCAATGTTCAGTCCTCAATACCCAATCCTCAATCTTCAATCCTCAATCCTCAATCCGCATTCCTCAATCCTCAATCCTCAATACTCAACCATCAATCCTCAATTCTCAATACTCAATAGAATATCCTGAATTCTCAGGATTCAATACTCAAACCTCAGCCCTCAACCCTCAGCCCTCATCCTCAATCCTCAATCCTCAATCCTCAATCCTCAATATTCAATCCTCAATACTCAGTCTTCTATCCTCAATCCTCAATCCTCAATCCTCAATCCTCATTGCTCAGTCATCAATCCTCAATCTTCAATACTCAATCGTCAATCCTCAGTTCTCAATCCTCAATCCCCAGTCCACAATCTTCAATCCTCAATGCTCAATCCTCAATCCTCAGTCCTCAGTCCTCAATCCTCAATCCTCAATCCTCAAACCTCATTCCTCAACCGTTAGTCCTCGTCCTCAATCCTCAAACCTCAATCCTCAATCCTCAATCCTCAATCCTCAATCCTCAATACCCAATCCTCAATCTTCAATCCTCAACCCTCAATCCTCAATCCTCAATCCTCAATCCTCACACCTCAAACATCAATACTCAACCCTCAGTCCTCGTCCTCAATCCACAACCCTCAATCCTCAATCCTCAATCCTCAACCATCACTCCTCAATCCTCAATCCTCAATCCTCAATCCTCAATCCTCAATCCTCAATTCTCAATCCTCATCCTTCAATCCTCAATACACAATCCTCAATCTTCAATCCACAATCCTCAATCCTCAATCTACAGACCTCAAACATCAATATTCAACCCTCAGTCCTCGTCCTCAATCCACAACCCTCAATCCTCCATCCTGAATCTTCAATCATCAATATTCAATCCTCAATCCTCAATCTTCAATCCTCAATACTCAATCTTCAATCCTCAATCCTCAATCCTCAATCCTCAACCCTCAATCCTCAATCCTCAATCTTCAATCCTCAATACTCAATCTTCAATCCTCAATCCTCAATCCTCAATCCTCAATCCACAGACCTCAAACATCAATATTCAACCCTCAGTCCTCGTCCACAATCCACAAACCTCAATCCTCAATCCTGAATCTTCAATCATCAATATTCAATCTTCAATCCTCAATCCTCAATCCTCAATCCTCAATCCTCAATCCTCTATCCTCAATCCTCAATCTTCAATCCTCAATCCTCAATCCTCAATCCTCAATCCTCAATCTTCAATCCTCGAAACTCAGTCTTCAATCCTCAATCCTCAATCCTCAATCCTCAGTCCTCAATCCTCAATCCTCAATCCTCAATCCTCAGTCTTCAATCCTCAATACTAAATCTTCAATCCTCAATCCTCAATCCTCAATCTTCAATCCTCGAAACTCAGTCTTCAATCCTCAATCCTCAATCCTCAATCCTCAGTCCTCAATAGAATATCCTCAATTCACTGTATTTCAATACTCAATCCCCATTCTTCAATCTTCAAATTTCAATCCACAAACATCAATTCTCATCACTCAACCCTCAACACTCAGTCCTCAATCGTCAATCCTCAATCCTCAATCCTCAATCTCCAATCCCCAATCCTCAACCATCAATCCTGAATCCTCAATCCTCAATCCTCAATCCTCAATTTTCAATCCTCGATAGAATATCTTCAATTCTCAGTTTTCAATACTCTGTCCTCAACCTACAATCCTCAATCATCAATTCTCAATCCTCAATACTCAATGGAATATCCTGAATTCTCAGAATTCAATGCTCAAACCTCAACCCTCAACCCTCAGCCTTCATCCTCAATGCTCAATCCTCAAATCTCAATCCTCAATATTCAATCCTCAATACTCAATCTTCTATCCTGAATACTCAATCCTCAATCCTCAATCCTCAATCCTCAATCTGCAATCCTCAATCTTCAATCCTCAATACTCAATCTTCAATCCTCAATCCTCAATCCTCAAGCCTCAATCCTCAATATTCAATCCTCAATCTTCAATCCTCAATACTCAATCTTCAATCCTCAATCCTCAATCCTCAATCCTCAACCCTCATTCTTCATTCCTCAATACCCAATTCTCAATCTTCAATCCTCAATCCTCAATCCTCAATTCTCAATCCTCAATCCTCAATCCTCAGACCTCAAACATCAATACACAACCCTCAGTCCTCGTCCTCGGTCCACAACCATCAATCCTAAATCCTCAATCCTCAATCTTCAATCATCAATATTCAATCTTCAATACTCAATCGGCAATCCTCAAGCTTCAATCCTCAATCCTCAATGTTCAATCCTCTATACCCAATCCTCAATCTTCAGTCTTCAATACTCAATCCGCAATCCTCAATCCTCAATCTTCAATCCTCAATACTCAATCTTCAATCCTCAACCCTCAATCCTCAATCCTCAATCCTCAATCTTCATTCTTAATTCCTCAATACTCAATCTGCAATCTTCATTCCTCAATCCTCAATCCTCAATCCTCATTCTTCAATCCTCAATACCCTATCCTCAATCTTCAATCCTCAATCCTCAATCCTCAATCCTCAATCCTCAATCTTCAATCCTCAAAACTCAGTCTTCAATCCTCAATCCTCAATCCTCAATCCTCAGTCCTCAAACCTCATTCTTAATTCCTCAATACTCAATCTGCAATCTTCATTCCTCAATCCTCAATAATCAATCCTCATTCTTCAATCCTCAATACCCAATCCTCAATCTTCAATCCTCAATCCTCAATCCTCAATCCACAGACCTCAAACATAAATATTCAACCCTCAGTTCTCGTCCTCAATCCACAACCCTCAATCCTCAATCCTGAATCTTCAATCATCAATATTCAATCTTCAATCCTCAATCCTCAATCCTCAATCCTCAATCTTCAATCCTCAAAACTCAGTCTTCAATCCTCAATCCTCAATCCTCAATCCTCAGTCCTCAATCCTCAATCCTCAATCATCAATCCTCAATCCTCGATCCTCAATCTTCAATCCTCAATACTCAATCTGCAATCCTCATTCTTCAATCCTCAACACCCAATCCTCAATCTTCAATCATCAATCCCCTATCCTCAATTCTCAATCCTCAATCCTCAATCCTCAATCCTCAGACCTCAAACATCAATACTCAACCCTCAGTCATCGTCCTCAATCCACAACCCCCAATCCTCGATCCTCAATATTCAATCATCAATATTCAATCTTCAATCCTCAATCCTCAATCCTCAATACTCAATCCTCAATCCTCAATGTTCAATCCTCAATACCCAATCCTCAATCTTCAATCCTCAATCCTCAATCCTCAATCCTCAATCCGCATTCCTCAATCCTCAATCCTCAATACTCAACCATCAATCCTCAATTCTCAATACTCAATAGAATATCCTGAATTCTCAGGATTCAATACTCAAACCTCAGCCCTCAACCCTCAGCCCTCATCCTCAATCCTCAATCCTCAATCCTCAATCCTCAATATTCAATCCTCAATACTCAGTCTTCTATCCTCAATCCTCAATCCTCAATCCTCAATCCTCAATGCTCAGTCATCAATCCTCAATCTTCAATACACAATCGTCAATCCTCAGTCCTCAATCCTCAATCCCCAGTCCACAATCTTCAATCCTCAATGCTCAGTCCTCAATCCTCAGTCCTCAGTCCTCAATCCTCAATCCTCAATCCTCAATCTTCAATCCTCAATACTAAATCTTCAATCCTCAATCCTCAATCCTCGATCCTCAATATTCAATCATCAATATTCAATCTTCAAACCTCCATCCTCAATCCTCTATACTCAGTCCTCAATCCTCAATGTTCAATCCTCAATACCCAATCCTCAATCTTCAATCCTCAATCCTCAATCCTCAATCCTCAATCCTCAGTCCTCAACCCTCAATCCTCAATGCTCAACCATCAATCCTCAATTCTCAATGCTCAATAGAATATCCTCAATGCTCAGTCATCAATCCTCAATCTTCAATACCTAAACGTCAATCCTCAGTCCTCAATCCTCAATCCTCAATCTTCGTTCCTCAAACCTCAATCCTCAACCCTCAGTCCTCATCCTCAATTCTCAATCCTCAATCCTCAATCCTCAATCCTCAATCTTCAATCCTCAATAATCAATCTCCAATCTTAGATCCTCAATCCCCAATCCTCAATCCTTAATCCTCAATGTTCAATCCTCAATCCCCAGTCCTCAATCTTCAATCCTCAATGCTCCATCCTCAATCCTCAATCCTCAGTCCTCAGTGCTCAATCCTCAATCCTGAAACCTCAATCCTCAACCGTCAGTCCTCGTCCTCAACCCTCAACCCTCAATCCTCAATCCTCAATCCTCAATCTTCAATCCTCAATACTCAATCTTCAATACTCAATCCTCAATCCTCAATCCTCAATCCTCATTCTTCAATCCTCAATACCCTATCCTCAATCTTCAATCCTCAATCCTCAATCCTCAATCCTCAATCCTCAATCCTCAATCCTCAAAACTCAGTCTTCAATCCTCACTCCTCAATCCTCAATCCTCAGTCCTCAAACCTCAATCCTCAACCCTCAGTCCTCATCCTCAATTCTCAATTCTCAATTCTCAATTCTCAATCCTCAATCCTCAATAGTCAATCTTCAATCCTCAATAATCATTCTTCAATCCTAGATACTCAATCCCCAATCCTCAATCCTTAATCCTCAACCTTCAATCCTCAATCCCCAGTTCTCAATCTTCAAACCCCAATGCTCCATCCCCAATCCTCAATCCTCAGTCCTCTGTCCTCAATCCTCAATCCTCAAACCTCCATCCTCAACCGTCAGTCCTCGTCCTCAACCCTCAACCCACAATCCTCAATCCTCAATCCTCAACACTCAATCCTCAATCCTCAATCTTCAATCCTCAACCTTCAATCCTCAATACTCAATCTTCAATCCTCAATCCTCAATCCTCAATCCTCAATCCTCATTCTTCATTCCTCAATACCCAATTCTCAATCTTCAATCCTCAATGCTCAATCTTCAATCCTCAATCCTCAGACCTCAAACATCAATACACAACCCTCAGTCCTCGTCCTCAGTCCACAACCATCAATCCTAAATCCTCAATCCTCAATCTTCAATCATCAATATTCAATCTTCAATACTCAATCGGCAATCCTCAAGCTTCAATCCTCAATCCTCAATGTTCAATCCTCAATACCCAATCCTCAATCTTCAGTCTTCAATACTCAATCCGCAATCCTCAATCCTCAATCTTCAATCCTCAATACTCAATCTTCAATCCTCAACCCTCAATCCTCAATCCTCAATCCTCAATCCTCATTCTTAATTCCTCAATACTCAATCTGCAATCTTCATTCCTCAATCCTCAATCCTCAATCCTCATTCTTCAATCCTCAATACCCTATCCTCAATCTTCAATCCTCAATCCTCAATCCTCAATCCTCAATCCTCAATCTTCAATCCTCAAAACTCAGTCCTCAATCCTCAATCCTCAATCCTCAGTCCTCAAACCTCAATCCTCAACCCTCAGTCCTCATCCTCAATTCTCAATTATCAATTCTCAATTCTCAATCCTCAATCCTCAATCGTCAATCTTCAATCCTCAATAATCATTTTTCAATCCTAGATACTCAATCCCCAATCCTCAATCCTTAATCCTCAACCTTCAATCCTCAATCCCCAGTTCTCAACCTTCAAACCTCAATGCTCCATCCCCAATCCTCAATCCTCAGTCCTCTGTCCTCAATCCTCAATCCTCAAACCTCCATCCTCAACCGTCAGTCCTCGTCCTCAACCCTCAACCCACAATCCTCAATCCTCAATCCTCAACCCTCAATCCTCAATCCTCAATCTTCAATCCTCAATCTTCAATCCTCAATACTCAATCTTCAATCCTCAATCCTCAATCCTCAATCCTCAATCCTCATTCTTCATTCCTCAATACCCAATTCTCAATCTTCAATCCTCAATACTCAACCTTCAATCCTCAATCCTCAATCCTCAATCCTCAATCCTCAATCCTCATTCTGCAATCCTCAATCTTCAATCCTCAATACTCAATCTTCAATCCTCAATCCTCAATCCTCAAGCCTCAATCCTCAATCTTCAATCCTCAATCTTCAATCCTCAATACTCAATCCTCAATCCTCAATCTTCAATCCTCAATACTCAACCTGCAATCCTCATTCTTCAATCCTCAACACCCAATCCTCAATCTTCAACCCTCAATCCCCTATGCTCAATTCTCAATCCTCAATCCTCAATCCTCAATCCTCAGACCTCAAACATCAATACTCAACCCTCAGTCCTCGTCCTCAATCCACAACCCCCAATCCTCGATCCTCAATATTCAATCATCAATATTCAATCTTCAATCCTCAATCCTCAATCCTCAATACTCAATCCTCAATCCTCAATGTTCAATCCTCAATACCCAATCCTCAATCTTCAATCCTCAATCCTCAATCCTCAATCCTCAATCCTCATTCCTCAATCCTCAATCCTCAATACTCAACCATCAATCCTCAATTCTCAATACTCAATAGAATATCCTGAATTCTCAGGATTCAATACTCAAACCTCAGCCCTCAATCCTCATCCCTCATCCTCAATCCTCAATCCTCAATCCTCAATCCTCAATATTCAATCCTCAATACTCAATCTTCTATCCTCAATCCTCAATCCTCAATCCTCAATCCTCAATCTTCAATACTCAATCGTCAATCCTCAGTCCTCAATCCTCAATCCCCAGTCCACAATCTTCAATCCTCAATGCTCAATCCTCAATCCTCAGTCCTCAGTCCTCAATCCTCAATCCTCAATCCTCAAACCTCAATCCTCAACCGTTAGTCCTCGTCCTCAATCCTCAAACCTCAATCCTCAATCCTCAATCCTCAATCCTCAATCCTCAATACCCAATTCTCAATCTTCAATCCTCAATCCTCAATCCTCAATTCTCAATCCTCAATCCTCAATCCTCAGACCTCAAACATCAATACTCAACCCTCAGTCCTCGTCCTCAATCCACAACCCTCAATCCTCAATCCTCAATCCTCAACCATCACTCCTCAATCTTCAATCCTCAATCCTCAATCCTCAATCTTCAATCCTCAATACTCAATCTTGAATCCTCAATCCTCAATCCTCAATCCTCAATCCTCATTCTTCAATCCTCAAAGGCCTATCCTCAATCTTCAATCCTCAATCTTCAATCCTCAATTCTCAATCCTCAATCCTCAATCCTCAGACCTCAAACATCAATACACAACCCTCAGTCCTCGTCCTCAATCCACAACACTCAATCCTCAATCCTCAATCCTCAATCTTCTATCATCAATATTCAATCTTCAATCCTCAATCCACTATCCTCAAGCTTCAATCCTCAATCCTCAATGTTCAATCCTCCATACCCAATCCTCAATCTTCAGTCTTCAATACTCAATCCGCAATCCTCAATCCTCAATCTTCAATCCTCAATACTCAATCTTCAATCCTCAACCCTCAATCCTCAATCCTCAATCTTCAATCCTCAATCCTCATTCTTAATTCCTCAATACTCAATCTGCAATCTTCTATACTCAATCCTCAATCCTCAATCCTCATTCTTCAATCCTCAATACCAAATCCTCAATCTTCAATCCTCAATCCTCAATCCACAGACCTCAAACATCAATATTCAACCCTCAGTCCTCGTCCACAATCCACAAACCTCAATCCTCAATCCTGAATCTTCAATCATCAATATTCAATCTTCAATCCTCAATCCTCAACCCTCAATCCTCAATCCTCAATCCTCAGTAATCAATCCTCAATCCTCAATAGAATATACCCAATTCTCAGTTTTCAATGCTCAGTCCTCAATCTTCAATCGTCAGTCCTCAATTCTCAATCTTCTATCCTCAGTCCTCAATCCTCAGTCCTCAATCCTCAATCCTCAGTCCTCAGTCCTCAAACCTCGATCCTCAATCCTCAATCCTCAATCATCAATCCTCAATCCTCAATCCTCAACCATCAATCCTCAATCTTCAGTACTCAATACTCAATCTTCAATCCTCAATTCTCAATCCCCGACTCTCAATACTCAATAGAACATCCTGAATTCTCATGGTTCAATACTCAATCCACAATGTTGAATAATCAAATTTCAATACTCAAACATCAATTCTCAACACTCAATCCTCAACTCTCAGTCCTCTCTCTTCAATCCTCCATCCTCAACCCTCAATCCTCAAGCGTGAATCCTCAATCCTCAATCCTCAAACCTCAATCCTCAGTCCTCAAACCTCAATCCCGAATCCTCAATCCTGAATCCTCAATTCTCAATCCTCAACCCTCAATCCTCAGACCTCAAACATCAATACTCAACCCTCAGTCCTCGTCCTCAATCCACAACCCTGAATCCTCAATCCTCAATCCTCAATGTTCAATCATCAATATTCAATCTTCAGTCCTCAATCCTCAATCCTCAAGCCTCAATCCTCTATCCTCAATGTACAATCCTCAATACCCAATCCTCAATCTTCAGTCCTCAATACTCCATCAGCAATCCTCAATCCTCAATCTTCAGCCCTCAATCCTCAGTCCTCAAACCTCAATCCCGAATCCTCAATACTGAATCCTCAATCTTCAGCCCTCAGTCCTCAACATTCAATCGTCAATCCTCAATTCTCAATAGAATATCCTCAATTCACTGTATTTCAATACTCAATCCCCATTCTTCAATCTACAAATTTCAATCCACAAACATCAATTCTCATCACTCAACCCTCAACACTCAGTCCTCAATCGTCAATCCTCAATCCTCAATCCTCAATCTTCAATCCCCAATCCTCAACCATCAATCCTGAATCCTCAATCCTCAATCCTCAATACTCAATTTTCAATCCTCGATAGAATATCTTCAATTCTCAGTTTTCAATACTCTGTCCTCAATCTACAATCCTCAATCATCAATTCTCAATCCTCAATCCTCAATCCTCAATCCTCAATCGTCAATCTTCAATCCTCAATAATCATTTTTCAATCCTAGATACTCAATCCCCAATCCTCAATCCTTAATCCTCAACCTTCAATCCTGAATCCCCAGTCCTCAATCTTCAAACCTCAATGCTCCATCCCCAATCCTCAATCCTCAGACCTCAGTCCTCAATCCTCAATCCTCAAACCTCAATCCTCAACCGTCAGTCCTCGTCCTCAACCCTCAACCCACAATCCTCAATCCTCAATCCTCAATCCTCAATCCTCAATCCTCAATCTTCAATCCTCAATCTTCAATCCTCAATACTCAATCTTCAATCCTCAATCCTCAATCCTCAATCCTCAATCCTCATTCTTCATTCCTCAGTACCCAATTGTCAATCTTCAATCCTCAATACTCAATCTTCAATCCTCAATCCTCAATCCTCAATCCTCAATCCTCAATACTCAATCTGCAATCCTCAACCTTCAATCCTCAATACTCAATCTTCAATCCTCAATCCTCAATCCTCAAGCCTCAATCCTCAATCTTCAATCCTCAATCTTCAATCCTCAATACTCAGTCTTCAATCCTCAATCCTCAATCCTCAATCCTCAATCCTCATTCTTCATTCCTCAATACCCAATCCTCAATCTTCAATCCTCAATCCTCAATCCTCAATTCTCAATCCTCAACCCTCAATCCTCAGACCTCAAACATCAATACCCAACCCTCAGTCCTCGTCCTCAATCCACAACCCTGAATCCTCAATCCTCAATCCTCAATGTTCAATCATCAATATTCAATCATCAGTCCTCAATCCTCAATCCTCAATCCTCAATCCTCTATCCTCAATGTTCAATCCTCAATACCCAATCCTCAATCTTCAGTCCTCAATACTCCATCAGCAATCTTCAATCCTCAATCTTCAGCCCTCAATACTCAGTCCTCAAACCTCAATCCCGAATCCTCAATACTGAATCCTCAATCTTCAGCCCTCAGTCCTCAACATTCAATCGTCAATCCTCAATCCTCAATAGAATATCCTCAATTCACTGTATTTCAATACTCAATCCCCATTCTTCAATCTTCAAATTTCAATCCACAAACATCAATTCTCATCACTCAACCCTCAACACTCAGTCCTCAATCGTCAATCCTCAATCCTCAATCCTCAATCTTCAATCCCCAATCCTCAACCATCAATCCTGAATCCTCAATCCTCAATCCTCAATCCTCAATTTTCAATCCTCGATAGAATATCTTCAATTCTCAGTTTTCAATACTCTGTCCTCAATCTACAATCCTCAATCATCAATTCTCAATCCTCAATCCTCAATCCTCAATCCTCAATCCTCAATCCTCAATCATCGATTCTCAATCCTCAATCCTCAATTCTCAATCCTCAATCGTCAATCCTCAATCCTCAACCATCAATCCTCAATCCTCAATCGTCAATCCTCAAAGCTCAACCTTCAATCCTCAACCCTTAATCCTCAATCCTCAATCCTCAATCCTCAATTTTCAATCCTCAATAGAATATACCCAATTCTCAGTTTTCAATACTCAGTCCTCAATCTTCAATCGTCAGTCCTCAATCCTCAATCTTCAACCCTCAATCCTCAATCCTCAGTCCACGACACTCAATCTTCAATCCTCAATACTCAATCGTCAATACACAATCCTCAACAATCAATCCTCAATCCTCAATCCTCAATCCTCAATCCTCAATCCTCAATCCTCAGTAATCAATCCTCAATCCTCAATAGAATATACCCAATTCTCAGTTTTCAATGCTCAGTCCTCAATCTTCAATCGTCAGTCCTCAATCCTCAATCTTCTATCCTCAGTCCTCAATCCTCAGTCCTCAATCCTCAATCCTCAGTCCTCAGTCCTCAAACCTCGATCCTCAATCCTCAATCCTCAATCATCAATCCTCAATCCTCAATCCTCAACCATCAATCCTCAATCTTCGGTACTCAATACTCAATCTTCAATCCTCAATTCTCAATCCCCGCCTCTCAATACTCAATAGAATATCCTGAATTCTCATGGTTCAATACTCAATCCACAATGTTGAATAATCAAATTTCAATACTCAAACATCAATTCTCAACACTCAATCCTCAACTCTCAGTCCTCTCTCTTCAATCCTCCATCCTCAACACTCAATCCTCAAGCGTGAATCCTCAATCCTCAATCCTCAAACCTCAATCCTCAGTCCTCAAACCTCAATCCCGAATCCTCAATCCTGAATCCTCAATTCTCAATCCTCAACCCTCAATCCTCAGACCTCAAACATCAATACTCAACCCTCAGTCCTCGTCCTCAATCCACAACCCTGAATCCTCAATCCTCAATGTTCAATCATCAATATTCAATCTTCAGTCCTCAATCCTCAATCCTCAAGCCTCAATCCTCTATCCTCAATGTTCAATCCTCAATACCCAATCCTCAATCTTCAGTCCTCAATACTCCATCAGCAATCCTCAATCCTCAATCTTCAGCCCTCAATCCTCAGTCCTCAAACCTCAATCCCGTATCCTCAATACTGAATCCTCAATCTTCAGCCCTCAGTCCTCAACATTCAATCGTCAATCCTCAATTCTCAATAGAATATCCTCAATTCACTGTATTTCAATACTCAATCCCCATTCTTCAATCTTCAAATTTCAATCCACAAACATCAATTCTCATCACTCAACCCTCAACACTCAGTCCTCAATCGTCAATCCTCAATCCTCAATCCTCAATCTTCAATCCCCAATCCTCAACCATCAATCCTGAATCCTCAATCCTCAATCCTCAATACTCAATTTTCAATGCTCGATAGAATATCTTCAATTCTCAGTTTTCAATACTCTGTCCTCAATCTACAATCCTCAATCATCAATTCTCAATCCTCAATCCTCAATCCTCAATCCTCAATCCTCAATCCTCAATCATCGATTCTCAATCCTCAATCCTCAATTCTCAATCCTCAATCGTCAATCCTCAATCCTCAACCATCAATCCTCAATCCTCAATCCCCAATCCTCAATCCTCAATCGTCAATCCTCAAACCTCAACCTTCAATCCTCAACCCTTAATCCTCACTCCTCAATCCTCAATCCTCAATTTTCAATCCTCAATAGAATATACCCAATTCTCAGTTTTCAATACTCAGTCCTCAATCTTCAATCGTCAGTCCTCAATCCTCAATCTTCAACCCTCAATCCTCAATCCTCAGTCCACGACACTCAATCTTCAATCCTCAATACTCAATCGTCAATACACAATCCTCAACAATCAATCCTCAATCCTCAATCCTCAATCCTCAACACTCAATCCTCAATCCTCAGTCCACGACACTCAATCTTCAATCCTCATTACTCAATCTTCAATCCTCAATCCTCAATCCTCAATCCTCAATCCTCAATATTCAACACACAACCCTCAAACATCAATCCTCAATAGTCAGCCATCAATCCTCAATTCTCAATACTCAATAGAATATCCTGAATTCTCGTGGTTCAGTACTCAATCCACAATATTCAATAATCAAACCTCAACCCGCAAACATCAATTCTCAATCTTCAATACTCTATACTGAATCTTCAATCCTCCATCCTCAATCCTCAATCCTCAATCCTCAATCCTGAATCTTCAATCCTCAGTCCTCAATCCTCAATCTTCAATCCTCAGTCCTCAATCCTCAGTCCTCAATCCTCAATCCTCAGTCCTCAGTCCTCAAACCTCGATCCTCAATCCTCAATCCTCAATCATCAATCCTCAGTCCTCAATCCTCAACCATCAATCCTCATTCTTCAGTACTCAATCCACAATACTCAATCCTCAATCCTCAATCCTCAATCATCAATCCTCAATCCTCAGTCCTCAATCCTCAATCTTCAATCCTCAATACTCAATCTGCAATCTTCAATCCTCAACCCTCAATCCACAATCCTCAATCTTCAATCCTGAATACCCAATCCTCAATCTTCAATCCTCAATCCTCAATCCTCAATTCTCAATCCTCAATCCTCAATCCTCAGACCTCAAACATCAATACTCAACCCTCAGTCCTCGTCCTCAATCCACAACCCTCAATCCTCAATCCTCTATCCTCAATGTTCAATCATCAATATTCAATCTTCAGTCCTCAATCCTCAATCCTCAAGCCTCAATCCTCTATCCTCAATGTTCAATCCTCAATACCCGATCCTCAATCTTCAGTCCTCAATACTCCATCCGCAATCCTCAATCCTCAATCTTCAATCCTCAATACTCAATCTTCGATCCTCCATCCTCAATTCTCAATCCTCAATCCTCAATCCACAATCCTCAATCTTCAATCCTCTATACTCAATCTGCAATCTTCAATCCTCAATCCTCAATCCTCAATCCTCACTCTTCAATCCTCAATACCCAATCCTCAATCTTCAATCCTCAATCCTCAATCCTCAATCCTCAATCCTCAATCTTCAATCCTCAATACTCAATCTTCAATCCTCAATCCTCAATCCTCAATTCTCAATCCTCAATCGTCAATCCTCAATCCTCAACCATCAATCCTCAATCCTCAATCCCCAATCCTCAATCCTCAATCGTCAATCCTCAAACCTCAAACTTCAATCCTCAACCCTTAATCCTCAATCCTCAATCCTCAATCCTCAATCTTCAATCCTCAATAGAATATACCCAATTCTCAGTTTTCAATACTCATCCTCAATCTTCAATCGTCAGTCCTCAATCCTCAATCTTCAACCCTCAATCCTCAATCCTCAGTCCACGACACTCAATCTTCAATCCTCAATACTCAATCGTCAATACTCAATCCTCAGCAAACAATTCTCAATCCTCACTCCTCAATCCTCAATCCTCAATCCTCAATTCTCAGTAATCAATCCTCAATCCTCGATCCTCAATCCTCAGACATCAATTCTCGATCCTCAATATTCAATCCTCAATCCTCAGTCCTCAAGCCTCAATCCTCAATCCTCAATACTCAATCTTAATTCCTCAATACTCAATCTGCAATCTTCAATCCTCATTCCTCAATCCTCAATCCTCATTCTTCAATCCTCAATACCCAATCCTCAATCTTCAATCCTCAGTCCTCAATCCTCAATCCACAGACATCAAACATCAATATTCAACCCTCAGTCCTCGTCCTCAAACCACAACACTCAATCCTCAATCCTGAATCTTCAATCATCAATATTCAATCTTCAATCCTGAATCCTCAATCCCCAATCCTCAATCCTCAATCCTCAATATTCAATTCTCAATCCTCAATCCTCAATTCTCAATCCTCAATCTTCAATCCTCAATACTCAATCTTCAATCGGCAATCCTCAATCCTCAATCCTCAGTCCTCAATCCTCAAACCTCAATCCTCAATACCCAATCCTCAATCTTCAGTCCTCAATACTACATCCGCAATCCTCAATCCTCTATCTTCAATCCTCAATACTCAATCTTCAATCCTCAATCCTCAATCCTCAATCTTCAATCCTCAATCCTCAATCCTCAATCTTCAATCCTCAATACTCAATCTGCAACCTTCAATCCTCAATCCTCAATCCCCAATCCTCATTCTTCAATCCTCAATCCCCAATCCTCAATCTTCAATCCTCAATCCTCGATTCTCAATCTTCAATACTCAATCTTCAATCCTCAATACTCAATCTTCAATCCTCAATCCTCAATCCTCGATCCTCAACCCTCAATTTTCAATACTCAATAGAAAATCCTGAACTCTCATGGTTCAATACTCAATCCACAAAGTTCAATAATCAAATTTCAATACTCAAACATCAATTCTCAACACTCAATCCTCAACTCTCAGTGCTTTCTCTTCAATCCTCCATCCTCAACCCTCAATCCTCAATCCTCAATCCTCAATCCTCAATTTTCAATCCTCAATCCTCAATCCTCAATCCTCAATACTCACTCTTCAATCCTCAATAATCAATCTTCAATCCTCAATCCTCAATCCTCGACTCTCAATACTCAATAGAATATCCTGAATTCTCATGGTTCAATACTCAATCCACAATGTTGAATAATCAAATTTCAATACTCAAACATCAATTCTCAACACTCAATCCTCAACTCTCAGTCCTCTCTCTTCAATCCTCCATCCACAACCCTCAATCCTCAAGCGTCAATCCTCAATCCTCAACCCTCAACCCTCAATCCTCAGTCCTCAAACCTCAATCCCGAATCCTCAATCCTGAATCCTCAATCTTCAGCACTCAGTCCTCAACAATCAATCGTCAATCCTCAATCCTCAATAGAATATCCTCAATTCACTGTATTTCAATACTCAATCCCCATTCTTCAATCTTCAAATTTCAATCCACAAACATCAATTCTCATCACTCAACCCTCAACACTCAGTCCTCAATCGTCAATCCTCAATCCTCAATCCTCAATCTTCAATCCCCAATCCTCAACCATCAATCGTGAATCCTCAATCCTCAATCCTCAATCCTCAATTTTCAATCCTCGATAGAATATCTTCAATTCTCAGTTTTCAATACTCTGTCCTCAATCTACAATCCTCAATCATCAATTCTCAATCCTCAATCCGCAATCCTCAATCCTCAATCCTCAATCCTCAATCCTCAATCATCGATTCTCAATCCTCAGTCCTCAAACCTCAATCCCGAATCCTCAATCCTGAATCCTCAATCTTCAGCACTCAGTCCTCAACAATCAATCGTCAATCCTCAATCCTCAATAGAATATCCTCAATTCACTGTATTTCAATACTCAATCCCCATTCTTCAGTCTTCAAATTTCAATCCACAAACATCAATTCTCATCACTCAACCCTCAACACTCAGTCCTCAATCGTCAATCCTCAATCCTCAATCCTCAATCTTCAATCCCCAATCCTCAACCATCAATCCTGAATCCTCAATCCTCAATCCTCAATCCTCAATTTTCAATCCTCGATAGAATATCTTCAATTCTCAGTTTTCAATTCTCTGTCCTCAATCTACAATCCTCAATCATCAATTCTCAATCCTCAATCCGCAATCCTCAATCCTCAATCCTCAATCCTCAATCCTCAATCATCGATTCTCAATCCTCAATCCTCAATTCTCAATCCTCAATCGTCAATACTCAATCCTCAACCATCAATCCTCAATCCTCAATCCCCAATTCTCAATCCTCAATCGTCAATCCTCAAACCTCAACCTTCAATTCTCAACCCTTAATCCTCAATCCTCAATCCTCAATCCTCAATTTTCAATCCTCAATAGAATATGCCCAATTCTCAGTTTTCAATACTCAGTCCTCAATCTTCAATCGTCAGTCCTCAATCCTCAATCTTCAACCCTCAATCCTCAATCCTCAGTCCACGACACTCAACCTTCAATCCTCAATACTCAATCGTCAATACTCAATCCTCAACAATCAATCCTCAGTCCTCAATCCTCAATCCTCAATCCTCAGTAATCAATCCTCAGTCCTCAATCCTCAATCCTCAATCACCAATACTCAACCATCAATCCTCGATTCTCAATACTCAATGGAATATCCTGAATTCTCAGAATTCAATGCTCAAACCTCAACCCTCAACCCTCAGCCTTCATCCTCAATCCTCAATCCTCAAATCTCAATCCTCAATATTCAATCCTCAATACTCAATCTTCTACCCTGAATACTCAATCCTCAATCCTCAATCCTCAATCCTCAATCTGCAATCCTCAATCTTCAATCCTCAATACTCAATCTTCAATCCTCAATCCTCAATCCTCAAGCCTCAATCCTCAATCTTCAATCCTCAATCTTCAATCCTCAATACTCAATCTTCAATCCTCAATCCTCAATCCTCAATCCTCAATGTACAATCCTCAATACCCAATCCTCAATCTTCAGTCCTCAATACTCCATCAGCAATCCTCAATCCTCAATCTTCAGCCCTCAATCCTCAGTCCTCAAACCTCAATCCCGAATCCTCAATACTGAATCCTCAATCTTCAGCCCTCAGTCCTCAACATTCAATCGTCAATCCTCAATTCTCAATAGAATATCCTCAATTCACTGTATTTCAATACTCAATCCCCATTCTTCAATCTACAAATTTCAATCCACAAACATCAATTCTCATCACTCAACCCTCAACACTCAGTCCTCAATCGTCAATCCTCAATCCTCAATCCTCAATCTTCAATCCCCAATCCTCAACCATCAATCCTGAATCCTCAATCCTCAATCCTCAATACTCAATTTTCAATCCTCGATAGAATATCTTCAATTCTCAGTTTTCAATACTCTGTCCTCAATCTACAATCCTCAATCATCAATTCTCAATCCTCAATCCTCAATCCTCAATCCTCAATCGTCAATCTTCAATCCTCAATAATCATTTTTCAATCCTAGATACTCAATCCCCAATCCTCAATCCTTAATCCTCAACCTTCAATCCTGAATCCCCAGTCCTCAATCTTCAAACCTCAATGCTCCATCCCCAATCCTCAATCCTCAGACCTCAGTCCTCAATCCTCAATCCTCAAACCTCAATCCTCAACCGTCAGTCCTCGTCCTCAACCCTCAACCCACAATCCTCAATCCTCAATCCTCAATCCTCAATCCTCAATCCTCAATCTTCAATCCTCAATCTTCAATCCTCAATACTCAATCTTCAATCCTCAATCCTCAATCCTCAATCCTCAATCCTCATTCTTCATTCCTCAGTACCCAATTGTCAATCTTCAATCCTCAATACTCAATCTTCAATCCTCAATCCTCAATCCTCAATCCTCAATCCTCAATACTCAATCTGCAATCCTCAACCTTCAATCCTCAATACTCAATCTTCAATCCTCAATCCTCAATCCTCAAGCCTCAATCCTCAATCTTCAATCCTCAATCTTCAATCCTCAATACTCAGTCTTCAATCCTCAATCCTCAATCCTCAATCCTCAATCCTCATTCTTCATTCCTCAATACCCAATCCTCAATCTTCAATCCTCAATCCTCAATCCTCAATTCTCAATCCTCAACCCTCAATCCTCAGACCTCAAACATCAATACCCAACCCTCAGTCCTCGTCCTCAATCCACAACCCTGAATCCTCAATCCTCAATCCTCAATGTTCAATCATCAATATTCAATCATCAGTCCTCAATCCTCAATCCTCAATCCTCAATCCTCTATCCTCAATGTTCAATCCTCAATACCCAATCCTCAATCTTCAGTCCTCAATACTCCATCAGCAATCTTCAATCCTCAATCTTCAGCCCTCAATACTCAGTCCTCAAACCTCAATCCCGAATCCTCAATACTGAATCCTCAATCTTCAGCCCTCAGTCCTCAACATTCAATCGTCAATCCTCAATCCTCAATAGAATATCCTCAATTCACTGTATTTCAATACTCAATCCCCATTCTTCAATCTTCAAATTTCAATCCACAAACATCAATTCTCATCACTCAACCCTCAACACTCAGTCCTCAATCGTCAATCCTCAATCCTCAATCCTCAATCTTCAATCCCCAATCCTCAACCATCAATCCTGAATCCTCAATCCTCAATCCTCAATCCTCAATTTTCAATCCTCGATAGAATATCTTCAATTCTCAGTTTTCAATACTCTGTCCTCAATCTACAATCCTCAATCATCAATTCTCAATCCTCAATCCTCAATCCTCAATCCTCAATCCTCAATCCTCAATCATCGATTCTCAATCCTCAATCCTCAATTCTCAATCCTCAATCGTCAATCCTCAATCCTCAACCATCAATCCTCAATCCTCAATCGTCAATCCTCAAAGCTCAACCTTCAATCCTCAACCCTTAATCCTCAATCCTCAATCCTCAATCCTCAATTTTCAATCCTCAATAGAATATACCCAATTCTCAGTTTTCAATACTCAGTCCTCAATCTTCAATCGTCAGTCCTCAATCCTCAATCTTCAACCCTCAATCCTCAATCCTCAGTCCACGACACTCAATCTTCAATCCTCAATACTCAATCGTCAATACACAATCCTCAACAATCAATCCTCAATCCTCAATCCTCAATCCTCAATCCTCAATCCTCAATCCTCAGTAATCAATCCTCAATCCTCAATAGAATATACCCAATTCTCAGTTTTCAATGCTCAGTCCTCAATCTTCAATCGTCAGTCCTCAATCCTCAATCTTCTATCCTCAGTCCTCAATCCTCAGTCCTCAATCCTCAATCCTCAGTCCTCAGTCCTCAAACCTCGATCCTCAATCCTCAATCCTCAATCATCAATCCTCAATCCTCAATCCTCAACCATCAATCCTCAATCTTCGGTACTCAATACTCAATCTTCAATCCTCAATTCTCAATCCCCGCCTCTCAATACTCAATAGAATATCCTGAATTCTCATGGTTCAATACTCAATCCACAATGTTGAATAATCAAATTTCAATACTCAAACATCAATTCTCAACACTCAATCCTCAACTCTCAGTCCTCTCTCTTCAATCGTCCATCCTCAACACTCAATCCTCAAGCGTGAATCCTCAATCCTCAATCCTCAAACCTCAATCCTCAGTCCTCAAACCTCAATCCCGAATCCTCAATCCTGAATCCTCAATTCTCAATCCTCAACCCTCAATCCTCAGACCTCAAACATCAATACTCAACCCTCAGTCCTCGTCCTCAATCCACAACCCTGAATCCTCAATCCTCAATGTTCAATCATCAATATTCAATCTTCAGTCCTCAATCCTCAATCCTCAAGCCTCAATCCTCTATCCTCAATGTTCAATCCTCAATACCCAATCCTCAATCTTCAGTCCTCAATACTCCATCAGCAATCCTCAATCCTCAATCTTCAGCCCTCAATCCTCAGTCCTCAAACCTCAATCCCGTATCCTCAATACTGAATCCTCAATCTTCAGCCCTCAGTCCTCAACATTCAATCGTCAATCCTCAATTCTCAATAGAATATCCTCAATTCACTGTATTTCAATACTCAATCCCCATTCTTCAATCTTCAAATTTCAATCCACAAACATCAATTCTCATCACTCAACCCTCAACACTCAGTCCTCAATCGTCAATCCTCAATCCTCAATCCTCAATCTTCAATCCCCAATCCTCAACCATCAATCCTGAATCCTCAATCCTCAATCCTCAATACTCAATTTTCAATGCTCGATAGAATATCTTCAATTCTCAGTTTTCAATACTCTGTCCTCAATCTACAATCCTCAATCATCAATTCTCAATCCTCAATCCTCAATCCTCAATCCTCAATCCTCAATCCTCAATCATCGATTCTCAATCCTCAATCCTCAATTCTCAATCCTCAATCGTCAATCCTCAATCCTCAACCATCAATCCTCAATCCTCAATCCCCAATCCTCAATCCTCAATCGTCAATCCTCAAACCTCAACCTTCAATCCTCAACCCTTAATCCTCACTCCTCAATCCTCAATCCTCAATTTTCAATCCTCAATAGAATATACCCAATTCTCAGTTTTCAATACTCAGTCCTCAATCTTCAATCGTCAGTCCTCAATCCTCAATCTTCAACCCTCAATCCTCAATCCTCAGTCCACGACACTCAATCTTCAATCCTCAATACTCAATCGTCAATACACAATCCTCAACAATCAATCCTCAATCCTCAATCCTCAATCCTCAACACTCAATCCTCAATCCTCAGTCCACGACACTCAATCTTCAATCCTCATTACTCAATCTTCAATCCTCAATCCTCAATCCTCAATCCTCAATCCTCAATATTCAACACACAACCCTCAAACATCAATCCTCAATAGTCAGCCATCAATCCTCAATTCTCAATACTCAATAGAATATCCTGAATTCTCGTGGTTCAGTACTCAATCCACAATATTCAATAATCAAACCTCAACCCGCAAACATCAATTCTCAATCTTCAATACTCTATACTGAATCTTCAATCCTCCATCCTCAATCCTCAATCCTCAATCCTCAATCCTGAATCTTCAATCCTCAGTCCTCAATCCTCAATCTTCAATCCTCAGTCCTCAATCCTCAGTCCTCAATCCTCAATCCTCAGTCCTCAGTCCTCCTCAAACCTCGATCCTCAATCCTCAATCCTCAATCATCAATCCTCAGTCCTCAATCCTCAACCATCAATCCTCAATCTTCAGTACTCAATCCACAATACTCAATCCTCAATCCTCAATCCTCAATCATCAATCCTCAATCCTCAGTCCTCAATCCTCAATCTTCAATCCTCAATACTCAATCTGCAATCTTCAATCCTCAACCCTCAATCCACAATCCTCAATCTTCAATCCTGAATACCCAATCCTCAATCTTCAATCCTCAATCCTCAATCCTCAATTCTCAATCCTCAATCCTCAATCCTCAGACCTCAAACATCAATACTCAACCCTCAGTCCTCGTCCTCAATCCACAACCCTCAATCCTCAATCCTCTATCCTCAATGTTCAATCATCAATATTCAATCTTCAGTCCTCAATCCTCAATCCTCAAGCCTCAATCCTCTATCCTCAATGTTCAATCCTCAATACCCGATCCTCAATCTTCAGTCCTCAATACTCCATCCGCAATCCTCAATCCTCAATCTTCAATCCTCAATACTCAATCTTCGATCCTCCATCCTCAATTCTCAATCCTCAATCCTCAATCCACAATCCTCAATCTTCAATCCTCTATACTCAATCTGCAATCTTCAATCCTCAATCCTCAATCCTCAATCCTCACTCTTCAATCCTCAATACCCAATCCTCAATCTTCAATCCTCAATCCTCAATCCTCAATCCTCAATCCTCAATCTTCAATCCTCAATACTCAATCTTCAATCCTCAATCCTCAATCCTCAATTCTCAATCCTCAATCGTCAATCCTCAATCCTCAACCATCAATCCTCAATCCTCAATCCCCAATCCTCAATCCTCAATCGTCAATCCTCAAACCTCAAACTTCAATCCTCAACCCTTAATCCTCAATCCTCAATCCTCAATCCTCAATCTTCAATCCTCAATAGAATATACCCAATTCTCAGTTTTCAATACTCATCCTCAATCTTCAATCGTCAGTCCTCAATCCTCAATCTTCAACCCTCAATCCTCAATCCTCAGTCCACGACACTCAATCTTCAATCCTCAATACTCAATCGTCAATACTCAATCCTCAGCAAACAATTCTCAATCCTCACTCCTCAATCCTCAATCCTCAATCCTCAATTCTCAGTAATCAATCCTCAATCCTCGATCCTCAATCCTCAGACATCAATTCTCGATCCTCAATATTCAATCCTCAATCCTCAGTCCTCAAGCCTCAATCCTCAATCCTCAATACTCAATCTTAATTCCTCAATACTCAATCTGCAATCTTCAATCCTCATTCCTCAATCCTCAATCCTCATTCTTCAATCCTCAATACCCAATCCTCAATCTTCAATCCTCAGTCCTCAATCCTCAATCCACAGACATCAAACATCAATATTCAACCCTCAGTCCTCGTCCTCAAACCACAACACTCAATCCTCAATCCTGAATCTTCAATCATCAATATTCAATCTTCAATCCTGAATCCTCAATCCCCAATCCTCAATCCTCAATCCTCAATATTCAATTCTCAATCCTCAATCCTCAATTCTCAATCCTCAATCTTCAATCCTCAATACTCAATCTTCAATCGGCAATCCTCAATCCTCAATCCTCAGTCCTCAATCCTCAAACCTCAATCCTCAATACCCAATCCTCAATCTTCAGTCCTCAATACTACATCCGCAATCCTCAATCCTCTATCTTCAATCCTCAATACTCAATCTTCAATCCTCAATCCTCAATCCTCAATCTTCAATCCTCAATCCTCAATCCTCAATCTTCAATCCTCAATACTCAATCTGCAACCTTCAATCCTCAATCCTCAATCCCCAATCCTCATTCTTCAATCCTCAATCCCCAATCCTCAATCTTCAATCCTCAATCCTCGATTCTCAATCTTCAATACTCAATCTTCAATCCTCAATACTCAATCTTCAATCCTCAATCCTCAATCCTCGATCCTCAACCCTCAATTTTCAATACTCAATAGAAAATCCTGAACTCTCATGGTTCAATACTCAATCCACAAAGTTCAATAATCAAATTTCAATACTCAAACATCAATTCTCAACACTCAATCCTCAACTCTCAGTGCTTTCTCTTCAATCCTCCATCCTCAACCCTCAATCCTCAATCCTCAATCCTCAATCCTCAATTTTCAATCCTCAATCCTCAATCCTCAATCCTCAATACTCACTCTTCAATCCTCAATAATCAATCTTCAATCCTCAATCCTCAATCCTCGACTCTCAATACTCAATAGAATATCCTGAATTCTCATGGTTCAATACTCAATCCACAATGTTGAATAATCAAATTTCAATACTCAAACATCAATTCTCAACACTCAATCCTCAACTCTCAGTCCTCTCTCTTCAATCCTCCATCCACAACCCTCAATCCTCAAGCGTCAATCCTCAATCCTCAACCCTCAACCCTCAATCCTCAGTCCTCAAACCTCAATCCCGAATCCTCAATCCTGAATCCTCAATCTTCAGCACTCAGTCCTCAACAATCAATCGTCAATCCTCAATCCTCAATAGAATATCCTCAATTCACTGTATTTCAATACTCAATCCCCATTCTTCAATCTTCAAATTTCAATCCACAAACATCAATTCTCATCACTCAACCCTCAACACTCAGTCCTCAATCGTCAATCCTCAATCCTCAATCCTCAATCTTCAATCCCCAATCCTCAACCATCAATCGTGAATCCTCAATCCTCAATCCTCAATCCTCAATTTTCAATCCTCGATAGAATATCTTCAATTCTCAGTTTTCAATACTCTGTCCTCAATCTACAATCCTCAATCATCAATTCTCAATCCTCAATCCGCAATCCTCAATCCTCAATCCTCAATCCTCAATCCTCAATCATCGATTCTCAATCCTCAGTCCTCAAACCTCAATCCCGAATCCTCAATCCTGAATCCTCAATCTTCAGCACTCAGTCCTCAACAATCAATCGTCAATCCTCAATCCTCAATAGAATATCCTCAATTCACTGTATTTCAATACTCAATCCCCATTCTTCAGTCTTCAAATTTCAATCCACAAACATCAATTCTCATCACTCAACCCTCAACACTCAGTCCTCAATCGTCAATCCTCAATCCTCAATCCTCAATCTTCAATCCCCAATCCTCAACCATCAATCCTGAATCCTCAATCCTCAATCCTCAATCCTCAATTTTCAATCCTCGATAGAATATCTTCAATTCTCAGTTTTCAATTCTCTGTCCTCAATCTACAATCCTCAATCATCAATTCTCAATCCTCAATCCGCAATCCTCAATCCTCAATCCTCAATCCTCAATCCTCAATCATCGATTCTCAATCCTCAATCCTCAATTCTCAATCCTCAATCGTCAATACTCAATCCTCAACCATCAATCCTCAATCCTCAATCCCCAATTCTCAATCCTCAATCGTCAATCCTCAAACCTCAACCTTCAATTCTCAACCCTTAATCCTCAATCCTCAATCCTCAATCCTCAATTTTCAATCCTCAATAGAATATGCCCAATTCTCAGTTTTCAATACTCAGTCCTCAATCTTCAATCGTCAGTCCTCAATCCTCAATCTTCAACCCTCAATCCTCAATCCTCAGTCCACGACACTCAACCTTCAATCCTCAATACTCAATCGTCAATACTCAATCCTCAACAATCAATCCTCAGTCCTCAATCCTCAATCCTCAATCCTCAGTAATCAATCCTCAGTCCTCAATCCTCAATCCTCAATCACCAATACTCAACCATCAATCCTCGATTCTCAATACTCAATGGAATATCCTGAATTCTCAGAATTCAATGCTCAAACCTCAACCCTCAACCCTCAGCCTTCATCCTCAATCCTCAATCCTCAAATCTCAATCCTCAATATTCAATCCTCAATACTCAATCTTCTACCCTGAATACTCAATCCTCAATCCTCAATCCTCAATCCTCAATCTGCAATCCTCAATCTTCAATCCTCAATACTCAATCTTCAATCCTCAATCCTCAATCCTCAAGCCTCAATCCTCAATCTTCAATCCTCAATCTTCAATCCTCAATACTCAATCTTCAATCCTCAATCCTCAATCCTCAATCCTCAATCCTCATTCTTCATTCCTCAATACCCAATTCTCAATCTTCAATCCTCAATCCTCAATCCTCAATTCTCAATCCTCAATCCTCAATCCTCAGACCTCAAACATCAATACACAACCCTCAGTCCTCGTCCTCAGTCCACAACCATCAATCCTAAATCCTCAATCCTCAATCTTCAATCATCAATATTCAATCTTCAATACTCAATCGGCAATCCTCAAGCTTCAATCCTCAATCCTCAATGTTCAATCCTCAATACCCAATCGTCAATCTTCAGTCTTCAATACTCAATCCGCAATCCTCAATCCTCAATCTTCAATCCTCAATACTCAATCTTCAATCCTCAATCCTCAATCCTCAATCCTCGTTCTTCAATCCTCAATACCCAATCCTCAATCTTCAATCCTCAGTCCTCAATCCTCAATCCACAGACATCAAACATCAATATTCAACCCTCAGTCCTCGTCCTCAAACCACAACACTCAATCCTCAATCCTGAATCTTCAATCATCAATTTTCAATCTTCAATCCTGAGTCCTCAATCCTCAATCCTCAATCCTCAATCCTCCATCTTCAATTCTCAATCCTCAATCCTCAATCCTCAATCCTCAATCTTCAATCCTCAATACTCAACCTTCAATCGGCAATCCCTAATCCTCAATCCTCAGTCCTCAATCCTCAATCCTCAATCCTCAATACCCAATCCTCAATCTTCAGTCCTCAATACTACATCCGCAATCCTCAATCCTCAATCTTCAATCCTCAATACTCAATCTTCAATCCTCAATCCTCAATCCTCAATCTTCAATCCTCAATGCTCAATCCTCAATCTTCAATCCTCAATACTCAATCTGCAACCTTCAATCCTCAATCCTCAATCCTCAATCCTCATTCTTCAATCCTCAATACCCAATCCTCAATCTTCAATCCTCAATCCCCAATCCTCAATCCTCAATCCTCAATCCTCAATCCTCAATCCTCACTCTTCAATCCTCAATACTCAATCTTCAATCCTCAATCCTCAATCCTCGACTCTCAATACCCAATAGAATATCCTGAACTCTCAGGGTTCAATACTCAATCCACAAAGTTCAATAATCAAATTTCAATACTCAAACATCAATTCTCAACACTCAATCCTCAACTCTCAGTACTCTCTCTTCAATCCTCCATCCTCAACCCTCAATCCTCAAGCGTCAATCCTCAATCCTCAATCCTCAACCCTCAATCCTCAGTCCTCAAACCTCAATCCCGAATCCTCAATCCTGAATCCTCAATCTTCAGCCCTCAGTCCTCAACAATCAATCGTCAATCCTCAATCCTCAAGAGAATATCCTCAATTCACTGTATTTCAATACTCAATCCCCATTCTTCAATCTTCAAATTTCAATCCACAAACATCAATTCTCATCACTCAACCCTCAACACTCAGTCCTCAATCGTCAATCCTCAATCCTCAACCCTGAATCTTCAATCCCCAATCCTCAACCATCAATCCTGAATCCTCAATCCTCAATCCTCAATCCTCAATTTTCAATCCTCGATAGAATATCTTCAATTCTCAGTTTTCAATACTCTGTCCTCAATCTACAATCCTCAATCATCAATCCTCAATCCTCAATCCGCAATCCTCAATCCTCAATCCTCAATCCTCAGTTATCGATTCTCAATCCTCAATCCTCAATTCTCAATCCTCAATCGTCAATACTCAATCCTCAACCCTCAATCCTCAATCCTCAATCCCCAATTCTCAATCCTCAATCGTCAATCCTCAAACCTGAACCTTCAATCCTCAACCCTTAATCCTCAATCCTCAATCCTCAATCCTCAATTTTCAATCCTCAATAGAATATGCCCAATTCTCAGTTTTCAATACGCAGTCCTCAATCTTCAATCGTCTGTCCTCAATCCTCAATCTTCAACCCTCAATCCTCAATCCTCAGTCCACGACACTCAACCTTCAATCCTCAATACTCAATCGTCAATACTCAATCCTCAACAATCAATCCTCAATCCTCAATCCTCAATCCTCAATCCTCAATCCTCAGTAATCAATCCTCAATCCTCGATCCTCAATCCTCAAGCCTCAATCCTCAATCTTCAATCCTCAATACTCAATCTTCAATCCTCAATCCTCAATCCTCAAGCCTCAATCCTCAATCATCAATCCTCAATCTTCAATCCTCAATACTCAATCTTCAATCCTCAATCCTCAATCCTCAATCCTCAACCCTCATTCTTCATTCCTCAATACCCAATTCTCAATCTTCAATCCTCAATCCTCAATCCTCAATTCTCAATCCTCAATCCTCAATCCTCAGACCTCAAACATCAATACACAACCCTCAGTCCTCGTCCTCAGTCCACAACCATCAATCCTAAATCCTCAATCCTCAATCTTCAATCATCAATATTCAATCTTCAATACTCAATCGGCAATCCTCAAGCTTCAATCCTCAATCCTCAATGTTCAATCCTCTATACCCAGTCCTCAATCTTCAGTCTTCAATACTCAATCCGCAATCCTCAATCCTCAATCTTCAATCCTCAATACTCAATCTTCAATCCTCAACCCTCAATCCTCAATCCTCAATCCTCAATCCTCATTCTTAATTCCTCAATACTCAATCTGCAATCTTCATTCCTCAATCCTCAGTCCTCAATCCTCATTCGTCAATCCTCAATACCCTATCCTCAATCTTCAATCCTCAATCCTCAATCCTCAATCCTCAATCCTCAATCTTCAATCCTCAAAACTCAGTCTTCAATCCTCAATCCTCAATCCTCAATCCTCAGTCCTCAAACCTCATTCTTAATTCCTCAATACTCAATCGGCAATCTTCATTCCTCAATCCTCAATAATCAATCCTCATACTTCAATCCTCAATCCTCGATCCTCAATCTTCAATCCTCAATACTCAATCTACAATCCTCATTCTTCAATCCTCAACACCCAATCCTCAATCTTCAATCCTCAATCCCCTATCCTCAATTCTCAATCCTCAATCCTCAATCCTCAATCCTCAGACCTCAAACATCAATACTCAACCCTCAGTCCTCGTCCTCAATCCACAACCCCCAATCCTCGATCCTCAATATTCAATCATCAATATTCAATCTTCAATCCTCAATCCTCAATCCTCAATACTCAATCCTCAATCCTCAATGTTCAATCCTCAATACCCAATCCTCAATCTTCAATCCTCAATCCTCAATCCTCAATCCTCAATCCGCATTCCTCAATCCTCAATCCTCAATACTCAACCATCAATCCTCAATTCTCAATACTCAATAGAATATCCTGAATTCTCAGGATTCAATACTCAAACCTCAGCCCTCAACCATCAGCCCTCATCCTCAATCCTCAATCCTCAATCCTCAATCCTCAATATTCAATCCTCAATACTCAGTCTTCTATCCTCAATCCTCAATACTCAATCCTCAATCCTCAATGCTCAGTCATCAATCCTCAATCTTCAATACTCAATCGTCAAACCTCAGTCCTCAATCCTCAATCCCCAGTCCACAATCTTCAATCCTCAATGCTCAATCCTCAATCCTCAGTCCTCAGTCCTCAATCCTCAATCCTCAATCCTCAAACCTCAATCCTCAAACGTTAGTCCTCGTCCTCAATCCTCAAACCTCAATCCTCAATCCTCAATCCTCAATCCTCAATCCTCAATACCCAATCCTCAATCTTCAATCCTCAATCCTCAATCCTCAATTCTCAATCCTCAATCCTCAATCCTCAGACCTCAAACATCAATACTCAACCCTCAGTCCTCGTCCTCAATCCACAACCCTCAATCCTCAATCCTCAATCCTCAACCATCACTCCTCAATCCTCAATCCTCAATCCTCAATCCTCAATCCTCAATCCTCAATTCTCAATCCTCATTCTTCAATCCTCAATACACAATCCTCAATCTTCAATCCACAATCCTCAATCCTCACTCTACAGACCTCAAGCATCAATATTCAACCCCCAGTCCTCGTCCTCAATCCACAACCCTCAATCCTCAATCCTGAATCTTCAATCATCAATATTCAATCCTCAATCCTCAATCTTCAATCCTCAAAACTCAATCCTCAATCCTCAATCCTCAATCCTCAATCCTCAATCCTCAATCTTCAATCCTCAATACTCAATCTTCAATCCTCAATCCTCAATCCTCAATCCTCAATCCTCATTCTTCAATCCTCAATAGCCTATCCTCAATCTTCAATCCTCAATCTTCAATCCTCAATTCTCAATCCTCAATCCTCAATCCTCAGACCTCAGCCATCAATACACAACCCTCAGTCCTCGTCCTCAATCCACAACCCTCAATCCTCAATCCTCAATCCTCAACCTTCAATCATCAATATTCAATCTTCAATCCTCAATCCTCTATCCTCAAGCTTCAATCCTCAATCCCCAATGTTCAATCCTCAATACCCAATCCTCAATCTTCAGTCTTCAATACTCAATCCGCAATCCTCAATCCTCAATCTTCAATCCTCAATACTCAATCTTCAATCCTCAACCCTCAATCCTCAATCCTCAGTCTTCAATCCTCAATCCTCATTCTTAATTCCTCAATACTCAATCTGCAATCTTCTATCCTCAATCCTCAATCCTCAATCCTCATTCTTCAATCCTCAATACCAAATCCTCAATCGTCAATCCTCAATCCTCAATCCTCAATCCACAGACCTCAAACATCAATATTCAACCCTCAGTCCTCGTCCACAATCCACAAACCTCAATCCTCAATCCTGAATCTTCAATCATCAATATTCAATCTTCAATCCTCAATCCTCAATCCTCAATCCTCAATCCTCAATCCTCAATCCTCAATCTTCAATCCTCAATCCTCAATCCTCAATCCTCAATCCTCAATCCTCAATCCTCAAAACTCAGTCTTCAATCCTCAATCATCAATCCTCAATCCTCAGTCCTCAATCCTCAATCCTCAATCCTCAATCCTCAATCCTCAATCCTCAAGCCTCAATCTTTAATCCTCAATCCTCAATTCTCAATTCTCAATTCTCAACTCTCAATCCTCAATCCTCAATCGTCAATCTTCAATCCTCAATAATCATTTTTCAATCCTAGATACTCAATCCCCAATCCTCAATCCTTAATCCTCAACCTTCAATCCTGAATCCCCAGTCCTCAATCTTCAATCCTCAATCTTCAATCCTCAATCCTCAATCCTCAATCCTCAATCCGCATTCCTCAATCCTCAATCCTCAATACTCAACCATCAATCCTCAATTCTCAATACTCAATAGAATATCCTGAATTCTCAGGATTCAATACTCAAACCTCAGCCCTCAACCATCAGCCCTCATCCTCAATCCTCAATCCTCAATCCTCAATCCTCAATATTCAATCCTCAATACTCAGTCTTGTATCCTCAATCCTCAATACTCATTCCTCAATCCTCAATGCTCAGTCATCAATCCTCAATCTTCAATACTCAATCGTCAAACCTCAGTCCTCAATCCTCAATCCCCAGTCCACAATCTTCAATCCTCAATGCTCAATCCTCAATCCTCAGTCCTCAGTCCTCAATCCTCAATCCTCAATCCTCAAACCTCAATCCTCAACCGTTAGTCCTCGTCCTCAATCCTCAAACCTCAATCCTCAATCCTCAATCCTCAATCCTCAATCCTCAATCCTCAATACCCAATCCTCAATCTTCAATCCTCAATCCTCAATCCTCAATTCTCAATCCTCAATCCTCAATCCTCAGACATCAAACATCAATACTCAACCCTCAGTCCTCGTCCTCAATCCACAACCCTCAATCCTCAATCCTCAATCCTCAACCATCACTCCTCAATCCTCAATCCTCAATCCTCAATCCTCAATCCTCAATCCTCAATTCTCAATCCTCATTCTTCAATCCTCAATACACAATCCTCAATCTTCAATCCACAATCCTCAATCCTCAATCTACAGACATCAAACATCAATATTCAACCCTCAGTCCTCGTCCTCAATCCACAACCCTCAATCCTCAATCCTGAATCTTCAATCATCAATATTCAATCCTCAATCCTCAATCTTCAATCCTCAATACTCAATCTTCAATCCTCAATCCTCAATCCTCAATCCTCAATCCTCAATCCTCAATCCTCAGTCCTCAGTCCTCAATCCTCAATCCTCAATCCTCAAACCTCAATCCTCAACCGTTAGTCCTCGTCCTCAATCCTCAAACCTCAATCCTCAATCCTCAATCCTCAATCCTCAATCCTCAATCCTCAATACCCAATCCTCAATCTTCAATCCTCAATCCTCAATCCTCAATTCTCAATCCTCAATCCTCAATCCTCAGACCTCAAACATCAATACTCAACCCTCAGTCCTCGTCCTCAATCCACAATCCTCAATCCTCAATCCTCAATCCTCAACCATCACTCCTCAATCCTCAATCCTCAATCCTCAATCCTCAATCCTCAATCCTCAATTCTCAATCCTCATTCTTCAATCCTCAATACACAATCCTCAATCCTCAATCCTCAATCCTCAATCCTCAATCCTCATTCTTCAATCCTCAATAGCCTATCCTCAATCTTCAATCCTCAATCTTCAATCCTCAATTCTCAATCCTCAATCCTCAATCCTCAGACCTCAGCCATCAATACACAACCCTCAGTCCTCGTCCTCAATCCACAACCCTCAATCCTCAATCCTCAATCCTCAATCTTCAATCATCAATATTCAATCTTCAATCCTCAATCCTCTATCCTCAAGCTTCAATCCTCAATCCCCAATGTTCAATCCTCAATACCCAACCCTCAATCTTCAGTCTTCAATACTCAATCCGCAATCCTCAATCCTCAATCTTCAATCCTCAATACTCAATCTTCAATCCTCAACCCTCAATCCTCAATCCTCAATCTTCAATCCTCAATCCTCATTCTTAATTCCTCAATACTCAATCTGCAATCTTCTATCCTCAATCCTCAATCCTCAATCCTCATTCTTCAATCCTCAATACCAAATCCTCAATCGTCAATCCTCAATCCTCAATCCTCAATCCACAGACCTCAAACATCAATATTCAACCCTCAGTCCTCGTCCACAATCCACAAACCTCAATCCTCAATCCTGAATCTTCAATCATCAATATTCAATCTTCAATCCTCAATCCTCAATCCTCAATCCTCAATCCTCAATCCTCAATCCTCAATCCTCAGTAATCAATCCTCAATCCTCGATCCTCAATCCGCAATCCTCAAGCCTCAATCCTCAATCTTCAATCCTCAATACTCAGTCTTCAGTCCTCAATCCTCAATCCTCGATCCTCAATCCTCAATCCTCAATCCTCAGTCCTCAATCCTCAATCCCCAATACTCAACCATCAATCCTCAATTCTCAATACTCAATGGAATATCCTGAATTCTCAGAATTCAATGCTCAAACCTCAACCCTCAACCCTCATCCTTCATCCTCAATCCTCAATCCTCAAATCTCAATCCTCAATATTCAATCCTCAATACTCAACCTTCTATCCTCAATCCTCAGTCCTCAATCCTCAATGCTCAATGCTCAGTCATCAATCCTCAATCTTCAATCCTCAATGCTCAATACTCAATCCTCTGTCCTCAATCTTCAATCATCAATATTCAATCTTCAATCCTCAATCCTCAATCCTCAAGCCTCAATCCTCAATCCTCAATGTTCAATCCTCAATACCCAATCCTCAATCTCCAGTCCTCAATACTCCATCCGCAACCCTCAATCCTCAATTTTCAATAATCAATACTCAACCTTCAATCCTCAATCCTCAATCCTCAATCCTCAATACTCAATCCTCAATCCTCAATCTTCAATCCTCACAACTCAATCTGCAATCTTCAACCCTCAATCCTCAATCCTCTATCCTCAGTCCTCAATCCTCAGACCTCAATCCTCAATCCTCAGTCCTCAGACCTCAAACCTCGATCCTCAATCCTCAATCCTCAATCCTCAATCCTCAATCCTCAATCCTCAATCCTCAATCATCAATAGTCAATCTTCAATACTCAATCATCAATCCTCAATCCTCAATCCTCAATCCTCATTCTTCAATCCTCAATACCCAATCCTCAATCTTCAATCCTCAAACCTCAATCCTCAATCCTCAAGCGTCAATCCTCAATCCTCAATCCTCAACCCTCAATCCTCAGTCCTCAAACCTCAATCCCGAATCATCAATCCTGAATCCTCAATCTTCAGCCCTCAGTCCTCAACAATCAATCGTCAATCCTCAATCCTCAATAGAATATCCTCAATTCACTGTATTTCAATACTCAATCCCCATTCTTCAATCTTCAAATTTCAATCCACAAACATCAATTCTCATCACTCAACCCTCAACACTCTGTCCTCAATCGTCAATCCTCAATCCTCAATCCTCAATTTTCAATCCCAAATCCTCAACCATCAATCCTGAATCCTCAATCCTCAATCCTCAATACTCAATTTTCAATCCTCGTTAGAATATCTTCAATTCTCAGTTTTCAATACTCTGTCCTCAATCTACAATCCTCAATCATCAATTCTCAATCCTCAATCCTCAATCCTCAATCCTCAATCCTCAATCCTCAATCCTCAATCATCGATTCTCAATCCTCAATCCTCAATTCTCAATCCTCAATCGTCAATCCTCAATCCTGAACCATCAATCCTCAATCCTCAATCCCCAATCCTCAATCCTCAATCGTCAATCCTCAAACCTCAACCTTCAATCCTCAACCCTTAATCCTCAATCCTCAATCCTCAATCCTCAATCTTCAATCCTCAATAGAATATACCCAATTCTCAGTTTTCAATACTCAGTCCTCAATCTTCAATCGTCAGTCCTCAATCCTCAATCCTCAATCTTCAATCATCAATATTCAATCTTCAATCCTCAATCCTCTATCCTCAAGCTTCAATCCTCAATCCTCAATCTTCAATCCTCAATACCCAATCCTCAATCTTCAGTCTTCAGTACTCAATCCGCAATCCTCAATCCTCAATCTTCAATCCTCAATACTCAATCTTCAATCCTCAACCCTCAATCCTCAATCCTCAATCTTCAATCCTCAATCCTCATTCTTAATTCCTCAATACTCAATCTGCAATCTTCTATCCTCAATCCTCAATCCTCAATCCTCATTCTTCAATCCTCAATACCAAATCCTCAATCGTCAATCCTCAATCCTCAATCCTCAATCCACAGACCTCAAACATCAATATTCAACCCTCAGTCCTCGTCCACAATCCACAAACCTCAATCCTCAATCCTGAATCTTCAATCATCAATATTCAATCTTCAATCCTCAATCCTCAATCCTCAATCCTCAATCCTCAATCCTCAATCCTCAATCCTCAATCTTCAATCCTCAATCCTCAATCCTCAATCCTCAATCCTCAATCCTCAATCCTCACAACTCAGTCTTCAATCCTCAATCCTCAATCCTCAATCCTCAGACCTCAATCCTCAATCCTCAATCCTCAATCCTCAATCCTCAATCCTCAAGCCTCAATCTTTAATCCTCAATCCTCAATTCTCAATTCTCAATTCTCAACTCTCAATCCTCAATCCTCAATCGTCAATCTTCAATCCTCAATAATCATTTTTCAATCCTAGATACTCAATCCCCAATCCTCAATCCTTAATCCTCAACCTTCAATCCTGAATCCCCAGTCCTCAATCTTCAATCCTCAATCTTCAATCCTCAATCCTCAATCCTCAATCCTCAATCCGCATTCCTCAATCCTCAATCCTCAATACTCAACCATCAATCCTCAATTCTCAATACTCAATAGAATATCCTGAATTCTCAGGATTCAATACTCAAACCTCAGCCCTCAACCATCAGCCCTCATACTCAATCCTCAATCCTCAATCCTCAATCCTCAATCCTCAATATTCAATCCTCAATACTCAGTCTTGTATCCTCAATCCTCAATACTCAATCCTCAATCCTCAATGCTCAGTCATCAATCCTCAATTTTCAATACTCAATCGTCAAACCTCAGTCCTCAATCCTCAATCCCCAGTCCACAATCTTCAATCCACAATCCTCAATCCTCAATCTACAGACATCAAACATCAATATTCAACCCTCAGTCCTCGTCCTCAATCCACAACCCTCAATCCTCAATCCTGAATCTTCAATCATCAATATTCAATCCTCAATCCTCAATCTTCAATCCTCAATACTCAATCTTCAATCCTCAATCCTCAATCCTCAATCCTCAATCCTCAATCCTCAATCCTCAATCTTCAATCCTCAATACTCAATCTTCAATCCTCAATCCTCAATCCTCAATCCTCAATCCTCATTCTTCAATCCTCAATAGCCTATCCTCAATCTTCAATCCTCAATCTTCAATCCTCAATTCTCAATCCTCAATCCTCAATCCTCAGACCTCAGCCATCAATACACAACCCTCAGTCCTCGTCCTCAATCCACAACCCTCAATCCTCAATCCTCAATCCTCAACCTTCAATCATCAATATTCAATCTTCAATCCTCAATCCTCTATCCTCAAGCTTCAATCCTCAATCCCCAATGTTCAATCCTCAATACCCAATCCTCAATCTTCAGTCTTCAATACTCAATCCGCAATCCTCAATCCTCAATCTTCAATCCTCAATACTCAATCTTCAATCCTCAACCCTCAATCCTCAATCCTCAGTCTTCAATCCTCAATCCTCATTCTTAATTCCTCAATACTCAATCTGCAATCTTCTATCCTCAATCCTCAATCCTCAATCCTCATTCTTCAATCCTCAATACCAAATCCTCAATCGTCAATCCTCAATCCTCAATCCTCAATCCACAGACCTCAAACATCAATATTCAACCCTCAGTCCTCGTCCACAATCCACAAACATCAATCCTCAATCCTGAATCTTCAATCATCAATATTCAATCTTCAATCCTCAATCCTCAATCCTCAATCCTCAATCCTCAATCCTCAATCCTCAATCTTCAATCCTCAATCCTCAATCCTCAATCCTCAATCCTCAATCCTCAATCCTCAAAACTCAGTCTTCAATCCTCAATCATCAATCCTCAATCCTCAGTCCTCAATCCTCAATCCTCAATCCTCAATCCTCAATCCTCAATCCTCAAGCCTCAATCTTTAATCCTCAATCCTCAATTCTCAATTCTCAATTCTCAACTCTCAATCCTCAATCCTCAATCGTCAATCTTCAATCCTCAATAATCATTTTTCAATCCTAGATACTCAATCCCCAATCCTCAATCCTTAATCCTCAACCTTCAATCCTGAATCCCCAGTCCTCAATCTTCAATCCTCAATCTTCAATCCTCAATCCTCAATCCTCAATCCTCATCCGCATTCCTCAATCCTCAATCCTCAATACTCAACCATCAATCCTCAATTCTCAATACTCAATAGAATATCCTGAATTCTCAGGATTCAATACTCAAACCTCAGCCCTCAACCATCAGCCCTCATCCTCAATCCTCAATCCTCAATCCTCAATCCTCAATATTCAATCCTCAATACTCAGTCTTGTATCCTCATTCCTCAATACTCATTCCTCAATCCTCAATGCTCAGTCATCAATCCTCAATCTTCAATACTCAATCGTCAAACCTCAGTCCTCAATCCTCAATCCTCAGTCCACAATCTTCAATCCTCAATGCTCAATCCTCAATCCTCAGTCCTCAGTCCTCAATCCTCAATCCTCAATCCTCAAACCTCAATCCTCAACCGTTAGTCCTCGTCCTCAATCCTCAAACCTCAATCCTCAATCCTCAATCCTCAATCCTCAATCCTCAATCCTCAATACCCAATCCTCAATCTTCAATCCTCAATCCTCAATCCTCAATTCTCAATCCTCAATCCTCAATCCTCAGACATCAAACATCAATACTCAACCCTCAGTCCTCGTCCTCAATCCACAACCCTCAATCCTCAATCCTCAATCCTCAACCATCACTCCTCAATCCTCAATCCTCAATCCTCAATCCTCAATCCTCAATCCTCAATTCTCAATCCTCATTCTTCAATCTTCAATACACAATCCTCAATCTTCAATCCACAATCCTCAATCCTCAATCTACAGACATCAAACATCAATATTCAACCCTCAGTCCTCGTCCTCAATCCACAACCCTCAATCCTCAATCCTGAATCTTCAATCATCAATATTCAATCCTCAATCCTCAATCTTCAATCCTCAATACTCAATCTTCAATCCTCAATCCTCAATCCTCAATCCTCAATCCTCAATCCTCAATCCTCAGTCCTCAGTCCTCAATCCTCAATCCTCAATCCTCAAACCTCAATCCTCAACCGTTAGTCCTCGTCCTCAATCCTCAAACCTCAATCCTCAATCCTCAATCCTCAATCCTCAATCCTCAATCCTCAATACCCAATCCTCAATCTTCAATCCTCAATCCTCAATCCTCAATTCTCAATCCTCAATCCTCAATCCTCAGACCTCAAACATCAATACTCAACCCTCAGTCCTCGTCCTCAATCCACAATCCTCAATCCTCAATCCTCAATCCTCAACCATCACTCCTCAATCCTCAATCCTCAATCCTCAATCCTCAATCCTCAATCCTCAATTCTCAATCCTCATTCTTCAATCCTCAATACACAATCCTCAATCCTCAATCCTCAATCCTCAATCCTCAATCCTCATTCTTCAATCCTCAATAGCCTATCCTCAATCTTCAATCCTCAATCTTCAATCCTCAATTCTCAATCCTCAATCCTCAATCCTCAGACCTCAGCCATCAATACACAACCCTCAGTCCTCGTCCTCAATCCACAACCCTCAATCCTCAATCCTCAATCCTCAATCTTCAATCATCAATATTCAATCTTCAATCCTCAATCCTCTATCCTCAAGCTTCAATCCTCAATCCCCAATGTTCAATCCTCAATACCCAACCCTCAATCTTCAGTCTTCAATACTCAATCCGCAATCCTCAATCCTCAATCTTCAATCCTCAATACTCAATCTTCAATCCTCAACCCTCAATCCTCAATCCTCAATCTTCAATCCTCAATCCTCATTCTTAATTCCTCAATACTCAATCTGCAATCTTCTATCCTCAATCCTCAATCCTCAATCCTCATTCTTCAATCCTCAATACCAAATCCTCAATCGTCAATCCTCAATCCTCAATCCTCAATCCACAGACCTCAAACATCAATATTCAACCCTCAGTCCTCGTCCACAATCCACAAACCTCAATCCTCAATCCTGAATCTTCAATCATCAATATTCAATCTTCAATCCTCAATCCTCAATCCTCAATCCTCAATCCTCAATCCTCAATCCTCAATCTTCAATCCTCAATCCTCAATCCTCAATCCTCAATCCTCAATCCTCAATCCTCAAAACTCAGTCTTCAATACTCAATCATCAATCCTCAATCCTCAGTCCTCAATCCTCAATCCTCAATCCTCAATCCTCAATACTCAATCCTCAAGCCTCTATCTTTAATCCTCAATCCTCAATCCTCAATCGTCAATCTTCAATCCTCAATAATCATTTTTCAATCCTAGATACTCAATCCCCAATCCTCAATCCTTAATCCTCAACCTTCAATCCTGAATCCCCAGTCCTCAATCTTCAAACCTCAATGCTCCATCCCCAATCCTCAATCCTCAGTCCTCAGTACTCAATCCTCAATCCTCAAACCTCAATCCTCAACCGTCAGTCCTCGTCCTCAACCCTCAACCCACAATCCTCAATCCTCAATCCTCAATCCTCAATCCTCAATCCTCAATCCTCAATCCTCAATCTTCAATCCTCAATCTTCAATCCTCAACACTCAATCTTCAATCCTCAATCCTCAATCCTCAATCCTCAATCCTCAATCTGCAATCCTCAATCTTCAATCCTCAATACTCAATCTTCAATCCTCAATCCTCAATCCTCAAGCCTCAATCCTCAATCTTCAATCTTCAATTTTCAATCCTCAATACTCAATCTTCAATCCTCAATCCTCAATAGTCAATCCTCAATCCTCATTCTTCATTCCTCAATACCCAATCCTCAATCTTCAATCCTCAATCCTCAATCCTCAATTCTCAATCCTCAACCCTCAATCCTCAGACCTCAAACATCAATACTCAACCCTCAGTCCTCGTCCTCAATCCACAACCCTGAATCCTCAATCCTCAATCCTCAATGTTCAATCATCAATATTCAATCTTCAGTCCTCAATCCTCAATCCTCAAGCCTCAATCCTCTATCCTCAATGTTCAATCCTCAATACCCAATCCTCAATCTTCAGTCCTCAATTTTCAATCCTCGATAGAATATCTTCAATTCTCAGTTTTCAATACTCTATCCTCAATCTACAATCCTCAATCATCAATTCTCAATCCTCAATTCACAATCCTCAATCCTCAATCCTCAATCCTCAATCATCGATTCTCAATCCTCAATCCTCAATTCTCAATCCTCAATCGTCAATCCTCAATCCTCAACCATCAATCCTCAATCCTCAATCCCCAATCCTCAATCCTCAATCGTCAATCCTCAAACCTCAACCTTCAATCCTCAACCCTTAATCCTCAATCCTCAATCCTCAATCCTCAATCTTCAATCCTCAATAGAATATACCCAATTCTCAGTTTTCAATACTCAGTCCTCAATCTTCAATCGTCAGTCCTCAATCCTCAATCTTCAACTCTCAATCCTCAATCCTCAGTCCACGACACTCAGTCTTCAATCCTCAATACTCAATCGTCAATACACAATCCTCAACAATCAATCCTCAATCCTCAATCCTCAATCCACAATCCTCAATCCTCAATCCTCAGTAATCAATCCTCAATCCTCAATAGAATATACCCAATTCTCAGTTTTCAATGCTCAGTCCTCAATCTTCAATCGTCAGTCCTCAATCCTCAATCTTCAACACTCAATCCTAAATCCTCAGTCCACGACACTCAATCTTCAATCCTCAATACTCAATCTTCAACCCTCAATCCTCAATCCTCAATCCTCAATCCTCAATATTCAACACACAACCCTCAAACATCAATCCTCAATAGTCAGCCATCAATCCTCAATTCCCAATACTCAATAGAATATCCTGAATTCTCATGGTTCAGTACTCAATCCACAATATTCAATAATCAAATCTCAACCCTCAAACATCAGTTCTCAATCTTCAATACTCAATACTGAATCTTCAATCCTCCATCCTCAATCCTCAATCCTCAATCCTCAATCCTGAATCTTCAATCCTCAGTCCTCAATCCTCAATCCTCAATCTTCAATCCTCAATAGAATATACCCAATTCTCAGTTTTCAATACTCTGTCCTCAATCTTCAATCGTCAGTCCTCAATCCTCAATCTTCAACCCTCAATCCTCAATCCTCAGTCCACGACACTCAATCTTCAATCCTCAATACTCAATCGTCAATCCTCAACAATCAATCCTCAATCCTCACTCCTCAATCCTAAATCCTCAATCCTCAATCCTCAGTAATCAATCCTCAATCCTCGATCCTCAATCCTCAGACATCAATTCTCGATCCTCAATATTCAATCCTCAATCCTCAGTCCTCAAGCCTCAATCCTCAATCCTCAATACTCAATCTTAATTCCTCAATACTCAATCTGCAATCTTCAATCCTCAATCCTCAATCCTCAATACTCATTCTTCAATCCTCAATACCCGATCCTCAATCTTCAATCCTCAGTCCTCAATCCTCAATCCACAGACATCAAACATCAATATTCAACCCTCAGTCCTCGTCCTCAATCCACAACACTCAATCCTCAATCCTGAATCTTCAATCATCAATATTCAATCTTCAATCCTGAATCCTCAATCCTCAATCCTCAATCCTCAATCCTCAGTAATCAATCCTCAATCCTCGATCCTCAATCCTCAATCCTCAAGCCTCAATCCTCAATCTTCAATCCTCAATACTCAGTCTTCAGTCCTCAATCCTCAATCCTCGATCCTCAATCCTCAATCCTCAATCCTCAGTCCTCAATCCTCAATCCCCAATACTCAACCATCAATCCTCAATTCTCAATACTCAATGGAATATCCTGAATTCTCAGAATTCAATGCTCAAACCTCAACCCTTAACCCTCATCCTTCATCCTCAATCCTCAATCCTCAAATCTCAATCCTCAATATTCAATCCTCAATACTCAACCTTCTATCCTCAATCCTCAGTCCTCAATCCTCAATGCTCAATGCTCAGTCATCAATCCTCAATCTTCAATCCTCAATGCTCAATACTCAATCCTCTGTCCTCAATCTTCAATCATCAATATTCAATCTTCAATCCTCAATCCTCAATCCTCAAGCCTCAATCCTCAATCCTCAATGTTCAATCCTCAATACCCAATCCTCAATCTCCAGTCCTCAATACTCCATCCGCAACCCTCAATCCTCAATTTTCAATAATCAATACTCAACCTTCAATCCTCAATCCTCAATCCTCAATCCTCAATACTCAATCCTCAATCCTCAATCTTCAATCCTCACAACTCAATCTGCAATCTTCAACCCTCAATCCTCAATCCTCTATCCTCAGTCCTCAATCCTCAGACCTCAATCCTCAATCCTCAGTCCTCAGACCTCAAACCTCGATCCTCAATCCTCAATCCTCAATCCTCAATCCTCAATACTCAATCCTCAATCCTCAATCATCAATAGTCAATCTTCAATACTCAATCATCAATCCTCAATCCTCAATCCTCAATCCTCATTCTTCAATCCTCAATACCCAATCCTCAATCTTCAATCCTCAAACCTCAATCCTCAATCCTCAAGCGTCAATCCTCAATCCTCAATCCTCAACCCTCAATCCTCAGTCCTCAAACCTCAATCCCGAATCATCAATCCTGAATCCTCAATCTTCAGCCCTCAGTCCTCAACAATCAATCGTCAATCCTCAATCCTCAATAGAATATCCTCAATTCACTGTATTTCAATACTCAATCCCCATTCTTCAATCTTCAAATTTCAATCCACAAACATCAATTCTCATCACTCAACCCTCAACACTCTGTCCTCAATCGTCAATCCTCAATCCTCAATCCTCAATTTTCAATCCCAAATCCTCAACCATCAATCCTGAATCCTCAATCCTCAATCCTCAATACTCAATTTTCAATCCTCGTTAGAATATCTTCAATTCTCAGTTTTCAATACTCTGTCCTCAATCTACAATCCTCAATCATCAATTCTCAATCCTCAATCCTCAATCCTCAATCCTCAATCCTCAATCCTCAATCCTCAATCATCGATTCTCAATCCTCAATCCTCAATTCTCAATCCTCAATCGTCAATCCTCAATCCTGAACCATCAATCCTCAATCCTCAATCCCCAATCCTCAATCCTCAATCGTCAATCCTCAAACCTCAACCTTCAATCCTCAACCCTTAATCCTCAATCCTCAATCCTCAATCCTCAATCTTCAATCCTCAATAGAATATACCCAATTCTCAGTTTTCAATACTCAGTCCTCAATCTTCAATCGTCAGTCCTCAATCCTCAATCTTCAACCCTCAATCCTCAATCCTCAGTCCACGACACTCAATCTTCTATCCTCAATACTCAGTCGTCAATACTCAATCCTCAACAATCAATCCTCAATCCTCAATCCTTAATCCTCAACCTTCAATCCTGAATCCCCAGTCCTCAATCTTCAAACCTCAATGCTCCATCCCCAATCCTCAATCCTCAGTCCTCAGTACTCAATCCTCAATCCTCAAACCTCAATCCTCAACCGTCAGTCCTCGTCCTCAACCCTCAACCCACAATCCTCAATCCTCAATCCTCAATCCTCAATCCTCAATCCTCAATCCTCAATCCTCAATCTTCAATCCTCAATCTTCAATCCTCAACACTCAATCTTCAATCCTCAATCCTCAATCCTCAATCCTCAATCCTCATTCTTCATTCCTCAGTACCCAATTGTCAATCTTCAATCCTCAACACTCAATCTTCAATCCTCAATCCTCAATCCTCAATCCTCAATCCTCAATCCTCAATCTGCAATCCTCAATCTTCAATCCTCAATACTCAATCTTCAATCCTCAATCCTCAATCCTCAAGCCTCAATCCTCAATCTTCAATCCTCAATTTTCAATCCTCAATACTCAATCTTCAATCCTCAATCCTCAATAGTCAATCCTCAATCCTCATTCTTCATTCCTCAATACCCAATCCTCAATCTTCAATCCTCAATCCTCAATCCTCAATTCTCAATCCTCAACCCTCAATCCTCAGACCTCAAACATCAATACTCAACCCTCAGTCCTCGTCCTCAATCCACAACCCTGAATCCTCAATCCTCAATCCTCAATGTTCAATCATCAATATTCAATCTTCAGTCCTCAATCCTCAATCCTCAAGCCTCAATCCTCTATCCTCAATGTTCAATCCTCAATACCCAATCCTCAATCTTCAGTCCTCAATTTTCAATCCTCGATAGAATATCTTCAATTCTCAGTTTTCAATACTCTATCCTCAATCTACAATCCTCAATCATCAATTCTCAATCCTCAATTCACAATCCTCAATCCTCAATCCTCAATCCTCAATCATCGATTCTCAATCCTCAATCCTCAATTCTCAATCCTCAATCGTCAATCCTCAATCCTCAACCATCAATCCTCAATCCTCAATCCCCAATCCTCAATCCTCAATCGTCAATCCTCAAACCTCAACCTTCAATCCTCAACCCTTAATCCTCAATCCTCAATCCTCAATCCTCAATCTTCAATCCTCAATAGAATATACCCAATTCTCAGTTTTCAATACTCAGTCCTCAATCTTCAATCGTCAGTCCTCAATCCTCAATCTTCAACCCTCAATCCTCAATCCTCAGTCCACGACACTCAGTCTTCAATCCTCAATACTCAATCGTCAATACACAATCCTCAACAATCAATCCTCAATCCTCAATCCTCAATCCACAATCCTCAATCCTCAATCCTCAGTAATCAATCCTCAATCCTCAATAGAATATACCCAATTCTCAGTTTTCAATGCTCAGTCCTCAATCTTCAATCGTCAGTCCTCAATCCTCAATCTTCAACACTCAATCCTAAATCCTCAGTCCACGACACTCAATCTTCAATCCTCAATACTCAATCTTCAATCCTCAATCCTCAATCCTCAATCCTCAATCCTCAATATTCAACACACAACCCTCAAACATCAATCCTCAATAGTCAGCCATCAATCCTCAATTCCCAATACTCAATAGAATATCCTGAATTCTCATGGTTCAGTACTCAATCCACAATATTCAATAATCAAATCTCAACCCTCAAACATCAGTTCTCAATCTTCAATACTCAATACTGAATCTTCAATCCTCCATCCTCAATCCTCAATCCTCAATCATCAATCCTGAATCTTCAATCCTCAGTCCTCAATCCTCAATCCTCAATCTTCAATCCTCAATAGAATATACCCAATTCTCAGTTTTCAATACTCTGTCCTCAATCTTCAATCGTCAGTCCTCAATCCTCAATCTTCAACCCTCAATCCTCAATCCTCAGTCCACGACACTCAATCTTCTATCCTCAATACTCAGTCGTCAATACTCAATCCTCAACAATCAATCCTCAATCCTCAATCCTCAATCCTCAATCCTCAATCCTCAATCCTCAGTAATCAATCCTCAATCCTCGATCCTCAATCCTCAGTCATCAATTCTCGATCCTCAATATTCAATCCTCAATCCTCAGTCCTCAAGCCTCAATCCTCAATCCTCAATACTCAATCTTAATTCCTCAATACTCAATCTGCAATCTTCAATCCTCAATCCTCAATCCTCAATCCTCAATCCTCAATCCTGAATCCTCAATCCTGAATCCTCAATATTCAGCCCTCAGTCCTCAACAATCGGTTGTCAATACTCAATCCTCAATAGAATATCCTCAATTCACTGGTCTCAATACTCAATACTCAACCAGCAATCTACAAATCTCGATCCACAAACATCAATTCTCATCACTCAACCCTCAACACTCAGTCCCCAATCCTCAATATTCGATCCTCAATCCTTAATCCACAATCCCCAATCTTCAATCTTCAATCCTCAATACTCAATCTTCAATCCTCAATACTCAATTCTCAATCCTCAAACATCAATCCTCAATCCTCAATCTTCAATCGTCAATACTCAGACCTCAAACATCAATACTCAACCCTCAGTCCTCGTCCTCAGCCCACAACTCTCAATCCTCGATCCTCAATCTTCAATCATCAATATTCAATCTTCAATCCTCAATCCTCAATCCTCAATACTCAATCCTCTATCCTCAATGTTCAATCCTCAATACCCAATCCTCAATCTTCAATCCTCAATCCTCAGTCCTCAATACTCAATCCTCAAACCTCAATCCTCAACCCTCAATCCACAATTCTCAATCCTCAATCCTCAATCCTCAGACCTCAAACATCAATACACAACCCTCAGTCCTCGTCCTCAATCCACAACCCTCAATCCTCAATCCTCAATCCTCAATCTTCAATCATTAATATTCAATCTTCAATCCTCAATCCTCAATCCTCGAGCTTCAATCCTCAATCCTCAATGTTCAATCCTCAATACCCAATCCTCAATCTTCAGTCTTCAATACTCAATCCGCAATCCTCAATCCTCAATCTTCAATCCTCAATACTCAATCTTCAATCCTCAACCCTCAATCCTCAATCCTCAATCCTCAATCCTCAGTCCTCAATCTTAATTCCTCAATACTCAATCTGCAATCTTCAATCCTCAGTCCTCAATCCTCAATCCTCATTCCTCAATCCTCAATACCCAACCCTCAATCTTCAATCCTCAATACTCAATCCTCAATCCACAGACCTCAAACATCAATATTCAACCCTCAGTCCTCGTCCTCAATCCACAACCCTCAATCCTCAATCCTGAATCCTCAACCCTCAATCCTCAATCCTCAATCCTCAACCTTCAACCCTCAATACTCAATCTGCAATCCTCATTCTTCAATCCTCAACACCCAATCCTCAATCTTCAATCCTCAATCCTCTATCCTCAATTCTCAATCTTCAATCCTCAATCTTCAATCCTCAACACTCAATCTTCAATCCTCAATCCTCAATCCTCAATCCTCAATCCTCATTCTTCATTCCTCAGTACCCAATTGTCTATCTTCAATCCTCAATACTCAATCTTCAATCCTCAATCCTCAATCCTCAATCCTCAATCCTCAATCCTCAATCTGCAATCCTCAATCTTCAATCCTCAATACTCAATCTTCAATCCTCAATCCTCAATCCTCAAGCCTCAATCCTCAATCTTCAATACTCAATTTTCAATCCTCAATACTCAATCTTCAATCCTCAATCCTCAATAGTCAATCCTCAATCCTCATTCTTCATTCCTCAATACCCAATCCTCAATCTTCAATCCTCAATCCTCAATCCTCAATTCTCAATCCTCAACCCTCAATCCTCAGACCTCAAACATCAATACTCAACCCTCAGTCCTCGTCCTCAATCCACAACCCTGAATCCTCAATCCTCAATCCTCAATGTTCAATCATCAATATTCAATCCTCAGTCCTCAATCCTCAATCCTCAAGCCTCAATCCTCTATCCTCAATGTTCAATCCTCAATACCCAATCCTCAATCTTCAGTCCTCAATACTCCATCATCAATCCTCAATCCTCAATCTTCAGCCCTCAATCCTCAGTCCTCAAACTTTAGTCCCGAATCCTCAATCCTGAATCCTCAATCTTCAGCCCTCAGTCCTCAACAATCAATCGTCAATCCTCAATCCTCAATAGAATATCCTCAATTCACTGTATTTCAATACTCAATCCCCATTCTTCAATCTTCAAATTTCAATCCACAAACATCAATTCTCATCACTCAACCCTCAACACTCAGTCCTCAATCGTCAATCCTCAATCCTCAATCCTCAATCTTCAATCCCCAATCCTCAACCATCAATCCTGAATCCTCAATCCTCAATCCTCAATACTCAATTTTCAATCCTCGATAGAATATCTTCAATTCACAGTTTTCAATACTCTGTCCTCAATCTACAACCCTCAATCATCAATTCTCAATCCTCATTCCTCAATCCTCAATCCTCAATCCTCAATCATCAATCCTCAATCCTCAATCTTCAATCCTTAGTCCCAAATCCTCAATCTTCATTACTCAATCCTCAATCCTCAACCTTCAATCCTCAATACTCATTCTTCAATCCTCAATCCTCAATCCTAAATTCTCAATCCTCATTCTTCCATCCTCAATACCCAATCCTCAATCTTCAATCCTCAATCCTCAATCCTCAATTCTCAATCCTCAATCCTCATTCCTCAGACCTCAAACATCAATACTCATCCCTGAGTCCTCGTCCTCAATCCACAACCCTCAATCCTCAATCCTCAATCCTCAATCCTCAATCCTCAATCCTCAATTCTCAATCCTCAATCCTCAATCCTCAGACCCCAAACATCAATACTCAACCCTCAGTCCTCGTCCTCAGTCCACAACACTCAATCCTCAATCCTCAGTCCTCAATCCTCAATCCCCAATCCTCAACCGTCAGTCCTCGTCATCAATCCTCAAACATCAATCCTCAATTCTCAATCTTCAATCATCAATACTCAGTCTTCAATCCTCAATCCTCAATCCTCAATCTTCAATCCTCTATACTCAATCTTCAATCCTCAATCCTCAGTGCTCAAACCTCAATCCTCAATCCTCAATCCTCAATCCTCAATCCTCAATCTTCAGTCCTCAACACTCAATCTTCAATTTTCAGTCCTCAATCCTCAACCCTCAGACCTCATCCTCAATCCTCAATTCTCAATCCTCAATCCTCAATCTCCAATCCTCAATCCTCAATCCTCAATCCTCAATCCTCAATCCTCAATCTGCAATCCTCAATCCTCAATCCTCAATCCTCAATCCTCAATCCTCAGTCCTCAAACCTCAATCCTTAATCCTCAATCCTGAATCCTCAATCTTCAGCCCTCGGTCCTCAACAATCAGTTGTCAATCCTCAATCCTCAATAGAATATCCTCAATTCACAGTTTTCAATACTCAACACTCAATCTGCAATCTTCAAATCTCTATCCACAAACATCAATTCTCATCACTCAACCCTCAACACTCAGTCCTCAATGCTCAATCCTCAATCCTCAATTCTCAATCTTCAATCCTCAATACTGAATCTTCAATACTCAATCCTCAATCCTCAATCCTCAATCCTCAATCCTCAACCCTCAGTCCTCAATCTTCAATCCTCAATACTCAGTCTTCAATACTCAAACCTCAATCCTCGATCCTCAATCCTCAATCCTCAATCGTCAATCTCCAATCCTGAGTACTCAATCTTCAATCCTCAATCCTCAATCCCCAATCCAAAATCCTCAATCCTCAATCCTCAATCCTCAGTCCTCAAACCTCAATTCTGAATCCTCAATCCTGAGTACTCAATCTTCAGCCCTCAGTCCTCAACAATCAGTTGTCAATTCTCAATCCCCAATAGAATATCCTCAATTCACAGTTTTCAATACTCAACACTCAATCTGCAATCTTCAAACCTCTATCCACAAACATCAATTCTCATCACTCAACCCTCAACACTCAGTCCTCAATGCTCAATCCTCAATCCTCAATTCTCAATCTTCAATCCTCAATACTGAATCTTCAATACTCAATCCTCAATCCTCAATCCTCAATCCTCAATCCTCAACCCTCAGTCCTCAATCTTCAATCCTCAATACTCAGTCTTCAATACTCAAACCTCAATCCTCGATCCTCAATCCTCAATCCTCAATCGTCAATCTCCAATCCTGAGTACTCAATCTTCAATCCTCAATCCTCAATCCCCAATCCAAAATCCTCAATCCTCAATCCTCAATCCTCAGTCCTCAAACCTCAATTCTGAATCCTCAATCCTGAGTACTCAATCTTCAGCCCTCAGTCCTCAACAATCAGTTGTCAATTCTCAATCCCCAATAGAATATCCTCAATTCACAGTTTTCAATACTCAATACTCAATCTGCAACCTTCAAACCTCTATCCACAAATATCAATTCTCATCACTCAACCCAGAACACTCAGTCCTCATTGTTCAATCCTCAATCCTCAACTCTCAATCTTCAATCCTCAATACTGAATCTTCAATCCTCAATCCTCAATCCTCAATCCTCAATCCTCAATCCTCAATCTTCAATCCTCAATCCTCAATCCTCAATTCTCAATCCTCAATCCTCAGTCCTCAGTCCTCAAACCTCAACCCTCAGCCCTCAGCCCTCATCCTCAATCCTCAATCCTCCATCCTCAATCCTCAATCCTCAATCCTCAACCTTCAATCCTCAATACTCAATCTGCAACCTTCAATCCTCAATTATCAATCCTCTATCCTCATTCTTCAATCCTCAATACCCAATCCTCAATCTTCAATCCTCAATCCTCAATCCTCAATTCTCAATTCTCAATCCTCAATCCTCAGACCTCGAACATCAATATTCAACCCTCAGTCGTCGTCCTCAATCCACAACCCTCAATCCTCAATCCTCAATCCTCAATCTTTAATCCTCAACCCTCAATCCTCAATCCTCAATCATCAATCTTCAATCCTCAATCCTCAATTCTCAATCCTCAATCGTCAGTCTTCAATCCTCAATACTCAATCTTCAATCCTCAATCCTCAATTTTCAATCCTCAATCCTCAATCCTCAATCCTCAATCTTCAATCCTCAATACTCAAACTGCAACCGTCAATCCTCAATCCTCAATATTCAATCATCAATATTCAATCTTCAGTCCTCAATCCTCAATCCTCAATGTTCAAACCGCAATACCCAATCCTCAATCTTCAATCCTCAGTCCTCAAACCTCAATCCTCAACCGTCAGTCCTCGTCCTCAATCCTCAAACATCAATCCTCAATCCTGAATCTTCAATCATCAATACTCAATCTTCAATCCCCAATACTCAATCCTCAATCCTCACCCCTCAATCCTCAATCCTCAATCCTCAATCCTCAGTCCTCAAACCTCAAACCTGTATCCTCAATCCTGAATCCTCAATCTTCAGACCTCAGTCCTCAACAATCAGTTGTCAATTCTCAATCCTCAATAGAATATCATCAATTCACAGTTTTCAATACTCAATACTCAATCTGCAATCTTCAGATCTCTATCCACAAACATCAGTTCACATCATTCAACCCTCAACACTCAGTCCCCAATCCTCAATCCTCAATCCTCA